>NC_056743.1:64888846-65188846 GCF_019279795.1 Protopterus annectens | reverse complement strand
CATCGATATCTGTGCAGTGACTGAGACCTGGTTCAAGGCTCTAGAGAGCACCCCTGCATTACCAGGCTATACCTCATACCACACATTTCGGCCATCTAATCTGGACCAGAACACCAAAGGTGGAGGTGTGTCCATATTCATTAAGGATGTCCACACCTCCAGGCTAGTTGTGCAGCATAATGCATCCAAAGGTATCTAAGTGCAACTAACTCTGGGCAAAACTGCAATCCAAACTGTAGCTTGCTACAGATCCCCCACCATGCCCCAGGATTCCCACTCCTGTTTTCTTGATATATTGGAAAATATTAGGGTTCAACCAAATAATGGGCGATTTCAACTACCCCAACATTAACTGGGAAAACTACTCATGTACCAACTCCTTCGCTTTTCTGGAATTCATAAATTCCAATGCCCTGGATCACCTTATCCACACCTCCACCAGGGGGCAACAATATCCTAGACCTTGTCATTACCAACACGAGTGACTGGTGTTCCACACGTGAAATCAACTCCTCATTGGTCAGATCCGACCATAAGCTAATCACCCTAGATATCTGCATCCTGCCCCCACCCACCATTAAGGCAACCACTGTAAAAAATTTCTCCAAAGCCAACTTCATGCTTACGACAGAAGTGGCGAACTCCATGACACCCATGCAGATGGACAATAAAGTTACGACTGCTGAATCCTACACAAATGCCCTCTATAAGCACTTACACAAGTGCATGGATCGTGCTATCCCAAACAAAACCAAGACGCTATCCCCCCAAAAAAGGAAGCCAATCTGGTGGTCCTCTACCATAAACAAACTCTACAACAGAAAGAAGAAAATGTTGCAAAAGAGAATAAAATCCCATGGGTGGAGGAGCTCCCTGGTCAGCTTCAGTAAGAAGCTGAGATCCCTTATAAGATCCTTCAAAGATAGATATGAAAACAAAATCACCACTGATTCTCAGGGCAACCACAAAGCATTCTATAGCTATATCAAGAATCTTAATGGCAACACCCAGATCTACTCTAAGTTACAGCACAACGGCACAAAAATTACAGGACCAACTGATATTGCCAACATCCTGGTAGATAGGTTCAGTGCTAACTTTACCCCCCTCTCACCCCCTAAAGGGCCCATATCTATACAGGAAGAATGCAGAGTCCCTGTAATCACATCTATGCTGGTAAAAGCTGCACTCTCTAAAACCAAAAACACAGCATCCATGGGATTGGGCAACATCCCAGGCTGCGATTTACATGAACTTCAGAATGAACTAGCTCCCCACCTAAGCACCATGTTCAATCATAGTCTCATGTCAGGCTTTGTGCCCACTGAATGGCGCACAGCAACAGATGTTCTTCGTGTTTCACTGTTGCAGTCATTACATTTGGGTAATCTGCTGGCAGGTTGCCCTCAGTCAGCCTGATTAACAAAGTCTTGGGTCCTGCATCGGTTGCTGTCCCTTCTTCCATGACATCAGGTCGTCAGGGGTATAAAACATGCAGCCAAAGCCATTACATCAGTCTTTCTTGCCACTCGGTGCCCAAAGCAGAAGCAGTGTGTGGAAAATAAAGATTTACAGGATCTATTGCATTCAGCTGAACAAGTTGGAAAACATACTCTGCAATGTGGTTTTGATTCTTTGGAGGCCTCTTGCAGGGCTGCTGTAACTGGGTCTGTGCTAAGAAGGCATGCTTGGCTCAGAGAGCAAACTCTGCCTGATCATGTTAAAGCAACATTGTTTAATGGTCCTTTGCAACAAGACCGTCTCTTTGGTAATAAGGCTGAAGATGTTTTAAAAAAGATGGAAGATAAAGCTAAATCTATGCAAACTGTGAAAGATTTCTTACAAGTGCAACCTCCAAAATTTAGTAGGCACTGGCCTACTAAGAACTGGTCCTTTCCAGTTCCTTCAAGAGCCACTCAAGCCAAACCCAGACATTCCAAAGGCTCCAGTTTTCAGTCACAAGTGACTTTCAGAACAAAACAATGGGGTGCCTCCTCTTCCAAATCTGGAAACAACAAGAAACCTCCCTATGGTAAGCAGTCTCAATGACTTCCCTTTACACTTACCAAGCACGTACCTTTTAGCTGCCCCTTTGGGGGGGGGAACTGGCTCTTCATGCAAGAATCTGGCAACTTATAACCGAGGACAAATGGGTTTTAAATATAGTATCCCAGGGATACAGATTTCATTTTCACACGTTGCTAATTCCAAACGGATGGCCAGACCTGCCCACCAAATCAGTGGGCAGAGGCCCAGAAACAAGTACTTTCCCTCTTGAGCATGGGGGCTATTCAACCAGTACCAGAATAGGAAAAAGGGACAAGGTTTCTATTCAAGACTTTTCCTGGTACCCAGAAAAGACAAATCATGGTGTCCAATTCTGGACTTACCTACTCTAAACACCTTTCTGGACATTCCAAAATTCAAGATGCTGACTCTTCACCAGTTGCTTCCCATGCTAAGCAAAGATGCCTGGTTGGCAACTCTAGATTTAAAAGAGGCTTACCTGCATATCCCAGTCAGGGAATCTTGCAGAAAATACCTCTGCTTCAAAGCAGGCTACTTGCATTATCAGTTCTCTGCACTGCCCTTTGGCTTATCTACTGCGCCCAGGGTCTTTACAAAGTGCCTGGCTCCAGTAATTGCATTTTGCAGGCAAAGAAATATTCAAATATATCCATACCTGGATGACTGTCTAATTCAGGCAGAAAACAAGGACACTCTTCTAAAACATCTGGCATTTGTAAAAAGGGTTATAACTTGCCTAGGGTACACTATAAATGAAAATAAATCACAACTGGTACCCTCTCAAAAAATTACATTCCTGGGTGCAAGCTTGAATACAATTGCCCAGATGGCTTTCCTTACGCCAGAGAAGCAAATTCATTTGGTGACTTACTTTCAACAGATGGCCACAAAAACCCTACTTTCTGCAAGGCAAATACTGCAAGCCTTGGGGTTCATGGCCTCCTGCATTCTTCTACTTCCATATGCAAGACTGCATATGAGGAAACTTCAGTGGTACTTAAAACTTCTATGAAATCAGCATTGTCATAGCCTGGAAACAGTGATTCCTATCATTCCTTGCCTGCAACTAGAGTTCTTATGGTGGGCAGAGGCCTGCCACCAAAACAAGGGACTGCCATTCATACCACCCCCCCCCCCCCGCTGCCCAAACCCTAACTACAGACGCATCAGACTATGCTTGGGGGGCACATCTGGCAGGGAAGTGCATTCAGAGCAAATGGAGCCCAAATCAAATGCACCTTCATATAAATCAAAAAGAAATGCTAGCTGTACAGAATGCACTGACAGCCTTCAAGGACTACCTTCATCCAGGAAAATTAATGATGAAGACAGACAACACCACGGTTATGTGGTACATAAACAAGCAGAGGAATACACACTCCTACCCCCTTTGCAGACTAGCCATGGCATTGTGGAACACTGCCTTGACCTATCAAGTACAACTACAAGCTCAAATCCTTGTAGGAAAGCTGAATACTCTGGCAGACGAACTAAGCAGAAATCTCATGGACCCACACGAATGGAAACTGGAACCATTGATTTTCAACATGTTGCCACGCAAATGGGGGAGCCCAGACACAGATTATTTTGCCTCACCCCTGAACTATCAGTTGGACAAATTTTGCACAAGAATTCATCACAAAAAAGCCTGGAAAGTGGATGCTCTATCCTTCAGCTGGAAAAACCTATTAGTCTATGCCTTTCCCCCTCTGCCTCTGCTCTTCAAAGTTCTACTAAAAGTCAAACAGGACAAACCAAAAATGATTTTGATTGCTCCAGACTGGCCTCGCCAACACTGGTACCCATTCCTGCGCAATGTGTCACACCTTCCACCATGGCACCTGCCTCAGACACCTTACTTACTGTCTCAGCAGAACAACCAAATTCTGCACACTCGGCTCCAAACCTTGAATCTTGCAGCATGGCTAATCACCTAAATTCACCCTTAGCATCCCTCAGCAAACCTGTGATGGATGTCATTTTGGAGGCAAGAAGGCCTAGTACTAGAAAATCTTATGCTGACAAATGGAAAAGATTCTGTGCCTGGAATCAATCTCAAGGGTTAAGCACAGCAGTGCCCAACATTCCTCAGATTTTACAATACTTAACTGAGATTCTTCACAAGGGCTTGTCCTTTTCATCCATAAAAATCCATGCCTCAGCCATTTCAACTCATTACAACACAGAACCTCCCCTCTTCTCTCACCCTCTGCTAAAGCAGCATCTCAGAGGGGCCAAAAACGAATGACCACCCAGGAGAGCTCCAACCCCTGCCTGGGACCTCAATTTTATATTGGAAAAACTCACTCTCCCTCCTTTCGAGCCAGCTGCTACTGCAGTCTTAAAATTTCTGTCCTGGAAAACAGATTTCCTTTTAGCAGTCATTTCAGCTAGGATTCCTGAATTACAGGCTCTTATGGCAGTGGAGCCTTTCATCATTTTTCATGTGGACAGGGTATCTCTCAGGACCAGTCCATCCTTCATGCCTAAGGGTGGTATCCAGTGTGGCTCTTAATCAGACCATTCATTTACCAACTTTCTTTCCCAATCCACAGAACAAGGGGGAGGAGATTCTGCATTCATTGGATGTACACAGACAACTTAGATTTTACTTCAGGACAAAATTTCTAAGAAAATCTGAACAACTGCTGGTGGCATTTGCTGCAGGGGTAGAGGGGAAGGCTATTTCGAAGTAAACCATTTCCAAATGGATAAGCCATTGTATTTGTTTCTGCTATATGCACCATGGAAAAACTATCCCCCAGGGGATCAGATCCCATTCTACTAGGGCTGCATCTACTTCTACAGCCTTTCTCAGAGGTGTTCCTACCAGGGACATTCTAGAAGCTGCTACCTGGAGCTCAGTTCATACATTCACCAAACATTACCATTTACCACTTTTCTCTAAATCCAGAGCTAGCTTTGCCACTGCTGTCCTGCAGGGCCTTTTAGTTGGTCCTAATGCTGTATAATTCCCTCCACCCAACCGTAGCTTTGGGAATCTACCCAAATGTAATGACTGCAACAGTGAAACATGAAGAACATAGTACAGTTGTGTACACTTACCATAAATGTAGATGTTAGAGTGTATTCACTGTTGCAGTCCTGGTTACCCTCCCTCCAGCCCTCTATTTTTTCTCTGGCTATACCTCTACTTTCTTTCACTATGCTTAAAAGCCCTTTTGGTGTATTTGCTTTTAGGATTGGAGGTATTTTTTTTGTGTTTTTTTAATTTTATTTGCTCCCCATTCGGAGGGCACTTGACATCTGGGGCAGGAAAAACTGATGTAATGGCATCAGCTGCATGTTTTATACCCCTGACGACCTGATGTCATGGAAGAAGGGACAGCAACTGACGCAGGACCCAAGACTTTGTTAATCAGGCTGACTGGGGGCAACCTGCCAGCAGATTACCCAAATGTAATGACTGCAACAGTGAATACACTCGAACATCTACATTTATGGTAAGTGTACACAACTGTACTTTATCCCACTCCACAAAGGGGGAGCCACCACTGATCTTGGGAACTATCACCCTGTTAGCCTGACGACCTGGTCTGCAAGACCATGGAACTCATAAACAAAGACATTGGTGACCTCCAAACTGAGGACCCCACCCAGTTCAGGTTTGTGAAAGACAGATCATGCCTTCTGAACCTGATAGACATCTTTGAGGCAGTCACCAAAGCCATAGATGAGGGGAAAGGTGGTTCACAGCCTATTTTGACCTTGCCAAGGCTTTCAACATCCCCCATTCTGGAATTATAGCTAAACTCACTAAATTAGGTATAAATCCCTATGTCACAAGATGGGTTGCCAACTGGCTCACTGACAGAACCCACACTATAAAAGTTGCAGACTCCAAATCTGACTTTAAATCATTGACAAGTGGAGTACCACAGGGTTCAGTCCTAGGACCTTTCCTGTTTGATATCTACTTCTCTGAAGTACAGGCTAACACAGAAGGCTTCTGGCTAACAAAGTTCACAGATAACTGCAAACTAGGAGCCATAGTCGAGTCCCAAATGATGTGGACATCCTACAGAAGGGCCTAACTGAGACAGATGCCTGGTGTCAGAGGCCAGAGGCATGGCCTCAAGCTCAATGCCAAAAAGTGCATTGTCATCCCCTTTGGTAAAAACTCTGTACCCATGAGCTACCAAATAAATGGCAGTCTACTTAACACCGAATGTGTGATGAGACCTTGGGATCCAGGTGGACAGTAGTCTCTCCTTTGATAATCACATTGCCACAGTAGTCAGGAAATCCTTCTATGTGGCACACCTCATCACAAAAGGGTTCTCGTCCAGGAAAAAAAGAGGTCATTGTTCCCCTCTACTCGGCACTCATTTGACCCATTATAGGGTACAATGCCCCTTTTGGAATGTACCTCACAAGAAAACTGCAGCAGCTGGAAAGGCCACAGAAGTACCTCAAAAAGAGGATTACTGGCCTCAAACAGATACCCTACACTGACCATCTCAAAAAACTCCAGCTTTACTCTGTAGTATTACCGTCTACTCCAAGGAGATCTGTGTCTAATATATAACGCTATGTTAAACCCAGAGCTGTTGGACATGTTACACCTTAAGAAATCCCAATCCCTCCAAGCTACACACTCTAGGGACCTAAACCTTATCACCATAATAAACAGGACATGCTGGAGGGATAGATTCCTGTCCCAGAGACTCTGGAACAAGCTACCCATCTATGTCAAGCAAAGTTCCTCGTTAGCACTCCAAGAAAAATCTTGATGGGTGGATGGGAAATAAAAAATACACCCAGGGATCACTTCTGTGGCTCTGCTCGACAGGGGCACAGGAAATAAACTTTCTTGGGTGGCGTAAGCCAGGAAACCTTGTTGGCTAGGCTTACTTAGGTCCTTGTGCTGATAGCCTAGTACCTACCTATGTACCTATGAACTTCAGCCATGAGGGTTTCTGAGTTGCAGGCCCTCATGGCAGTGGAACCTTTCCTCATCTTCCACAGGGCTAAGTTCTGTCTCAGAACCAACCCCTCCTTTATGCCCAAGGTGGTCACGGACACCTGTCTGAACCAGGCCGTCCATTTCCCTTCCTTCTTTCCCAGCCCTTTAAAGAAAGGGGAGATAATTCTGAATTCCTTGAATGTGCACAGACAGCGACACTTCTATCTTGAGGAAGACTGAACAACTGTTCATTACCTTTGTCCCTGGCTCAGAAGGCAAGCCAGCCTGTAAGCAAACTATTTCCAAATGGATTTCTCATTGTGTTTCCTTTTGTTAAAGCTCTCATGGCAAAGTAGCTCCAGTGTGGACTAAGTCACACCTCCACTAGGGCAACAGCAACCTCTGTGCCTTCATTAAAGGTGTGCCCACCAAGGACATTTTAGAAGCTGCCACCTGGTCCTCAGTGCATACCTTCACCAAACATTACCACTTGGCATCCTTCTCCAAGTCTAGAACAGGTTTTGCCATTGCTGTCCTGCAGGGCATCCTCTCTTCTCTTTAGGCTCCATCCTCCCTCCTTTCAGCTTTGGGAATCTTCACAGTAGTCAGGACTGCAAGAGTAAAACATGAAGAACATAGTACAGTTATCTACACTTAACATAAATGAAGATGTTCGAGTGTATTCACTGTTGCAGTCTTCTTTCTTTCACTGTTGCTCCCGTTAGCCTATATTTTTAATTTCTCCAAGTCTTTTGGGTTTCTAATACCATGATGGTTGTGGACCCCATTCCTAGGTCAAAGTGCGATTAAAGTTCATGAAGTTTGTATTGCTTCAGTCTTTGTTAGCCAGGAGTGCTCTTCGCAGCACCCGCAATGTGCCCAGTAATGACTCCTGCAATTCGTACGGGGTTACTTGTATTGGTAACCTATCTAAATACGATTGTAGAATCTTTTTTTATAAGACCTGTTGCTCCTACTACTATTGGAACTGTCTGGATATCTTTCTTCCACATTGCTCTCGTTTCTGCCTGCAAATCCTGATATTTTATGACTTTGTGTCTCTCTGTATGTAAGACACTGTAGTCACTGGGTGTGGCAATTTCAATGATCAATGCCACTTTGTCTTCTTTTCTTAGACCACTATATCCGTTTTTCTAAAATCTAACTTTTGAACTGTTGGTAATGGGTGATCCCATATGATGTAGTCTTCATCATTTTCTGTGATGCTTTGCAGCTCATGTTTCCAGTGCTTTCAGCCACTTCAGTACCATAACCATAATGTTTGCACAATCCCCAGTGCAACAGTCTTGCCTTATTATTATGCCTTTCAGTATACAGTCCTTCTGCCACTAGTATGTCACAATGAGCAACGATATGTGCAACTATTCACAATTCTGTTTTACAAAACCTACATTTGCCTGTTTCTCCTACACGTTCAATGGATTTTGTAAACCAACCTGTGTAGCCCACAATCTTGGACCGCCAATATTAACCTTTCATCTCTTGGTTTGAGCTCACCTCTTCTTAACCATTCCTGCATTCGATCCTGATCAACATGAGATTCTACCAGAAGTTTTCAATACTTGCAACTATATTTATGTTTTTTCCACATTTCGTGACTTCTCATCTGGTCCTTCACCTTATATTCTTTCTTTTGGTTTTTGGCACATTCAATTGCTGCCTGATTTTTATCTAATTCTGGTTTGATTTCCATTCCAGCTTGATGCCGATATGCTTCTGCTAGACTAAGCAGAGAAGTCATCGTAGATTTATTCTCCTCTTGTTTCAAAACTTTCACTATATTTAGGTCTTGTGAGGTCAAGCAGATGTGTGGAGTCCCACAATTGCAGATCTATACATGTAATCAATTTCAAGGAGGCCCATCTCTCCCTCGGAGTAGGGAATATATAATCTTGGTATGCACTGATTTTTAAAAATCATTTGAGCATGAAGCATCCTTCTTGTTTTTCTCTCTAATCTGCCCAACACATTTTGGGGCCAGTCAATCACTCCAAAACTGTAAGTTAGGACAGAAAGAGTCCTTAAGTTAAGTAAGTTAGGACACCCTAATATTGGATGATTTCAACTACTCAAACATTAACTGGGAGAACTACTCAAGTACTAACTCCCTTGCCCAACATTTCCTAGAATGTATAAACTCAAACGCCTTGGAACAACTGGTCAACACTCCCACCAGAGGTGACAACATATTGGACCTGGTCATCAACATGGGCGACCGGTGTTCCACACCGGAGGTCAACCCCTCGCTGGTTAGATCTGACCATAAACAAATCACTTTGGATATCCACATTCTGCCCCCACCCCCGGACAAGGAAACCACCGTGAAAAACTTTTCAAAAGCAAACTTCACGTTACTTAAGACAGAGGCGGAAAGTTTCAAAGCCCCCATGCTAAAGGATAACGCTGTCCAAGCTGCAAAATTCTTTACTAATGCATTCTATGGGCACCTACAAGAATGCATGGATCGTGCTATCCCAAACAAAACCAAGACTCACTCCTCCAAGAAAAGGAAACCAGTCTGGTGGACCCCTGCCATAAACAAGCTATACAATAGAAGGAGAAAACTAGTACAGAAAAGAGTAAAATCCCAAAAAGGGAAAATAACCCCGATCAGTATCAGCAAGAAACTACGATCCCTCATAAAATCGTCCAAGGTGCGCTTTGAAAGAAAACTTGCCAAGGACTCCAGAAATAACCACAAGGCATTCTTTAGCTATGTTAAGAATCTAAGTGGCAATGCTCAGATTTGCTCGGAGTTAGTGCAGAATGGCACAAAATACACTGAACCAACCGATATTGCCAACATCATGGCAGAGACAGGTTCAGTGCAAACTTCACCCCCCCTCCCACCCCTAAAAGGGCCCATAACCATACCAAAAGAATGTAGAGCCCCTGAAATCACAGACACTCAGGTTAAAATAGCCCTCTCCAAAGCCAAAAACACAGCATCAATGGGACCAGATGGTGTCCCAGGCTGCGTCCTACATGAGCTCCAAGATGAACTAACCCCTCACCTAAACACACTGTTCAAACTTTAGCCCCCATGCTAAAGGATAACGCTGTCCAAGCTGCAAAATTCTTTACTAATGCATTCTACAGGCACCTACAAGAATGCATGGATCGTGCTATCCCAAACAAAACCAAGACTCACTCCTCCAAGAAAAGGAAACCAGTCTGGTGGACCCCTGCCATAAACAAGCTATACAATAGAAGGAGGAAACTAGTACAGAAAAGAGTAAAATCCCAAAAAGGGAAAATAACCCCGATCAGTGTCAGCAAGAAACTACGATCCCTCATAAAATCGTCCAAGGTGCGCTTTGAAAGAAAACTTGCCAAGGACTCCAGAAATAACCACAAGGCATTCTTTAGCTATGTTAAGAATCTAAGTGTCAATGCTCAGATTTGCTCGGAGTTAGTGCAGAATGGCACAAAATACACTGAACCAACCGATAGTGCCAACAGACAGGTTCAGTGCAAACTTCATCCCCCTCCCACACCTAAAAGGGCCCATAACCATACCAAAAGAATGTAGAGCCCCTGAAATCACAGCCACTCAGGTTAAAATAGCCCTCTCCAAAGCCAAAAACACAGCATCAATGGGACCAGATGGTGTCCCAGGCTGCGTCCTACACGAGCTCCAAGATGAACTAACCCCTCACCTAAACACACTGTTCAAACTTAGCCTCTCCACAGACTAAGTACCCATAGAGTGGTGCACAGCAACAGTTATTCCACACCACAAATTTGGAGCCACAACAGACCCCGGGAACTATTGCCCTATAAGCCTGACTAGCTTGGTCTGCAAGGCTATAATGCGCATCATCATGGAACTCGTTAACAGAGACATTGGGAACCTCCAAACACTAGACCCTACCAAGTTCGGCTTTGTTAAGGGCAGATCATGCCTCCTAAACCTGGTGGACTTCTTTGAGACAGTTACCAAGGCTATAGACGAGGGAAAGGTGGTACACACAGCCTACCTAGACCTCACAAAGGCCTTCGACACCATTCCCCATTCTGGTATTATAGACAAGTTCACCAGCCTGAACATAAACCCCTATGTCACAAGATGCCAATTGGCTCACAGACAGAACCCACATGGTGAGAGTTGCGGGAGCTAGGTCTGACTCTAAACTAATTACAAGTGGCGTTCCCCAGGGTTCAGTCCTAGGACCCCTCCTGTTCGGCATATACTTCTCAGAGGTACAGACAAGCACAGGAGGACTATGGATGACCAAGTTAACAGATGACTGCAAACTAGGGGCTATAATTGACTCACCGGCTGACACAGACATCCTCCAAAATGGTCTCACTGAGATGGATACCTGATGTCAAAATCATGGCCTCAAGCTAAATGCCAAAAAGTACATAGTTATTCCCTTTGGAAATAAAGTACCCACAAACTACCACATAGGTGGTAGTCCCCTAAATATGGAAAATGTAATAAGGGATCTGAGGACCCAAGTAGATAGTAATCTCTCCTTTAATAATCACATTGCCAAAGTGGTTATTAAATCCTTCTATGTGGCCCACCTAATCACAAAAGGGTTTGCATCCAGATCAAAAGAGGTCATTGTGCCCCTCTACTCCTCACTCATAAGACCCATTATAGAGTACAATGCCCCATTTGGGATGTACCTTACAAGACAACTGCAATAGCTGGAAAGAGCACAGAAGTACCTCACCAAGAGGATCACTGGCCTCAAACAAATGCCCTATGCAGCTCGACTGAAGAAACTCCAGCTGTACTCTGTTGCATACTGCCTGCTCAGAGGTGATCTCTGCCTGACATACAAGGCCATGTCCAACCCAGAATTGATGGACATGGGCATACTCCACCTAATGAAAACCTTATCCCCTCGAGCCACACGCTCTAGGGAACTAAACCTCACCACAATAAATAGGACATGCTGGAGGGATAGATTCCTGTCCCAGAGACTTCCCATGCTTTGGAACAATATTCCAATCTACATTAGGCAGAGCTCCTCGCTAGCACTCTTCAAGATAAACCTTAACAAGTGGATGGGAAACAGAAAGTTTACCCCGGGGATCACTTCAGTGACTCTGCTGGACAGAGGCACAGGGAACTAATCTAAGAGGGCGTCGAAAGCCAACACATTCTGGCTAGGCTTATAAATGCCTTTGGGCAGATAGCCTAGTACCTACCTATGAAACTATAAGAGCAAATTGGTTTATAGCCTGAATTTTGTTCCTAGATGTCAATGCTGTTTTCAGTGTTAATTTAAATCTTCTGAAGTATTCCTCATTAAGTTTTATTCACATTTGTTCATGTTTTATTATTGATCATTCATCAACTCCCAAATATTTATACACTCCCTCTTGCTCAAGTTCTTTTATATCACATTCTTGTCCCAAACTGATTTCTTTATGCTGCAGTTTTTCTGCCTTAAAGGTTACTTTTGCACATTTATCAAGACCAGATGACATTCTTATATCATCAGAAAAAGTTTTGACAACTTTCAGTTCCTCATCTGATGAGCTATACAGTTTAAAATCATCGACAGAGAAAATGAAAAATCTTTACACTTCATTGTTTTCTAGGAGCCAAATTATAGCCATGGCCTAAGCTGTTAAGTAGGCAACTTGATGGGTTAAGGACAACACAGAATAGCAACGGTGATAGAGTCATCCTGGAATATCCCCCTTTGAATTTTTATCCCTGGGATGATAATTTGCCCTTTGTCGTGGCTTAATTGCAAAGTGGTCTGCCACTGTAGTCTACATTGTACACCCTACACTGTCTACAGTGTAGTCTACTACATTGTAGTTGATCAGTGTAGGATGTATCTTATACATTTTTAAGCACTCTTTTATCCATGAATATGGGATACTATCACATGTTTTTTTGTAGTCAATCCATGAATACTTAGATTCTTCCCCCTTTTACAATTCTCCAGTATGACTTTAACAACAAATGATTCTTTGTTCCATATGACTTTCTTTTATTGCCCTTTTGTTCTATTGTCATAATTGAGTTTTCTTCTAAATTACTATAAACTCTGCATCAATTCCACTGTATAGTTTAGATGTCGTCGGAAGGCAAGTTATTGGTCTATAATTTTTAGGGCAGCTTGCAGGTTCACTCTTAAGTAGGAGCATTGTTTTTCCTGTTAGCCAGGTTGGTGTCTGGTCGGATTGCGCATATAAATAGGTCTTAATCATGGCTAAATCTTTGTGCAAAGATGTTAATACATTTAACCAGAAGTCAGGTGCTGCATTTAGGCCTGAGGTTTTCCAGTTAGTCTTTTCTTAAATTTGTTTCAATCTCTCTGGCTATTACTTCATCCCATCTCATATCCTGTACCTTTAAACTTCCTCTTCTTTCTTTTACTTATTCTGTCCATTTAGCAACTGCTATATTCCACAGGATCTTCATAAATCTCCAAAATATATTTATTTCTTCCTTTTTGGTGGTCTTTCAATTCCTTTTACCTTGTTTTCCAATTCTCTATAAAACTTTTTTGGGTCATCAATAAATTGCTTATTTTGTACTTTTCCTTTATATTTATCTATCTTTTAAGTTTTTCTGCCTGTGCTGAGGTTTTTAGTTTATTTGCGATAGTGCATAATAGATCCTGATCTGTTCTGATACTGCACATTGCTTTTATCACATCTATCTTTCTAAGTATTTTGTTGTTCTGTTCCCTCTTCTATACATTTCTAACAGTGACACGTCTTGTCTTAATTGCATTATAGTTTTCTCTATTCGATACTTCCATGATGGTGTTTGATTTCTCCCCTTACTTTCCCTCACTACTGTATGTTCTTGTGGTAGAACGTTATCCGTTATTAGTTTAGCAGCACAGTAATATATCCTGTTTACTTCTGTTATATCACATGGATCTCTATGGACAGTCCTAACTACTGTGTTCATTTGTTTTATCAAACTTCTGACTTTTTGAGTTTTATTGACCTTCTGCAGTCTATTTCTTTCACTGATCTTGTCTGTCTCTATATTAATCAAGCAACTCTTCTCTTAGCTCATTTTCTTCTAAACTGAGGGCACATTTTTTGTTTTCCATTTCCTGCGGGCATTCTATAAAGAGCTCTATAGCATCTTCCTGTGGCACATTCTCTTCAATATCATCCTGTGCCATCAGATGGTCTGTCATATGGAAATTCCCAAGCCTATCACTCCTCAACATTGACTGCATTAGAGTTTCCACAGTTTCCTGTTCTTCCCTTTTTGTGCAGGTTCAAGTGAACATTTATACTGGTTTCCTTTGGAAGGCTCCAAAATATCTTCATATGGCACCTGACCAATTGCTTCCTGTTCTACTGGTTTCCCCTTAATTTGGATGTCCATTGCTCTGTCCTGTTGTGGTGCTTTCTGAATTAGATTTTCTACACTGAATCCTTCACTTTGGAGATACTCCATAACCTCAGTTTCTATTTCTTTAACTTCTCCATTACTAATCTCCTTTTCTACTTTTCCTCTTTGTCTTATTTTTGTATTGTAAAGTTTTCCATGTCTGGATTCCTTTGCCTGTATCTCTCTTCAGATATCTTTAGTGCTGCTCTTTTTGTATTGACTAGTTTTGCTTTCTGTTTTGCATAGATATTACACCATATTAAATCTCTCTTTCTTTCCCATGTCCATATTTCTTCTTCAGATGTCTCCTGATCTCCTGTTTCTCCTTACCTTAGGAACTCGTTCCATCATGCTGTGATATAACCTGTGTTAGACCTTCTACACCACCTCCTTCATTTTGCAGGCACTCCATAACTTCAACTTCTATTTATTAACTTCTACTTTACTAATATTCTTTACTACATACCCTCTTTGTGATACTATTTTTTATTGTGAATTTTTCTATGTCTGGATGCCTTTGCCTGTTATTTCTCTTCAAATATTTTTGGGGCTGCCTTCTTTATATTGATTAATTTGGCTTTCACCTTTGCATAAATATTGCACCATGTCAAATCTCTCTTTCTTTCCCACGTCTATATTTCTTTTTTATACTTTTCAGAAATCTCTAGGTTGTGTTATTTTTATTTTTGCACTTCCTCAGATGCTTCTTTTTCCAAATTTTCCAGCCCCCAGCTGACTTACTTTATCCTCTCTCTTTCCCTTATACCACTGGCTTCTCCTTTCTGTTTCTTAACCTTAGCCATTTCTGCTTTTGAGATACCTTACATAGCTCATCTGTCCTTAGAGTCTTCATCTCTTCTACCCTCTAAACATTCTCTATTATCCTCACTTACACCCTTCTGCCCACTATACTTTTCTCCTACACACTTTTGTCTCTGCTATCCTCTCTGCTTATCCAATTTACACTAGGGCTCTCTGATCTACCTCTTGCCTATCTATCTCCTTTCTACACTTATTCTGCACTATATTGCTAAACCTGCCTGCTTTGTGTACTATTGTACTCTCCTCTTCATACCTACTTCTACTTACTTTTTTACCTGTCTTCCTGATTGTTTCCTCTCCTACTCTCCTCTGTGGTTTCTACCCGCTCCGCTCCCCTCCCTACCCCCAATTCCCACCCACCCCCAGGGGTCCTACCTTTATAGCTCCATAGACACACCCCCTATCCAAACCTTCCTATCCTGCTCTTTCCCACTCTAACTTCCTCCCACTACCACATACTCCCACCTTACTTCCTCTAATTTCCTCTTACCCCTTCCACTACAACAAACCCTCAGATTTTACACCTTTCTCCATCTCACTCCAACCCCCTCTTTCTTATCCTTTATCTGTTTACTCTATTTTCTGACACAAGTCTAGGATACTACCTTCTACTTTATCTCTCTTACTTCCTCTCTTCCATCTCTCACATATTTTACTCTTCTCACCATGGCTCCTTACATGCCAACCCAGATTTTACTCTCAATCCTACTTTTTTCAACCCTATGCTCAGTTTACCTCCTATCCTACTATGAGGAATCACTCTACAACCAATCTTTCTATACACGCAAACACACTAGAACATTGTTCTCTCCACCTCATTCATATCCATATACCCCTTCTACACCCAACTTCCTACTACCTAAATTCCATAGACCTAAACACCTCAGCTATGTCTTGCCTACAGATAACAAATATAAAACACTTTCCCTTCTAGTATGTAAGCTCACATTCAAACTTAGAAATCCTACCCTCCAAGATGGGGACATCCACCCCAACCCTGGACCTACTTTCCCTTCCCCCCTAGTGTCAATACACAAACTTGATAATAGCTTCCTAATAGGACATCTTAATACCCAAAGCATAAACAACAAAATACCCCACCTGCATGCCCTCCTTCATACACACTCATTTGATATTCTCTGCCTCACAGAGACATGGCTGAAACCATCCACCAGAGACACTGAGATCATTCCCCAAGGCTACAATATAATCAGACTCGACCGTCCAAACCGCAAAGGTGGTGGAGTTGCAATTCTTTTTAAAAATCATCTGAATATAACTACCCTTCCTGCCTCTCCATCCCAAGATAGCAAGTTAGAAGCAATCATTACAAAACTCCAGTTGAATTCCAAAAAATCCCTTTATATTATCTGTATGTACCTCCCACCTGGTGACAATATACCAATCCTGGAAAATTATCTTAGTTGGATAACTACTACATATCCCCAAGAAACTGTTATACTAGGTGACCTGAACATAGACTGGAATAACATTAATACTGAAAATCCTTCTTCTCATATCAACCTACACGGCTTCATCCAAACCATCACCTCTACTACTAGGCTAAACAAACATAGTAATAGAGAAAGCATTTTAGACTGGATACTTATAAATAGAAGTAAAGATAACTACAAATCAGGAACCTTGCCAGATGATATCAGTGACCACTCTTTAACATTCATAATTAGGGAAAAAGCCGATTGTGTAAACCCACCCACTACAAGAAAAATACGCACCATCAAACATTTTAATCCCGATCTATTTCAGGCTGAACTTAGTGCATGCAACTGGAATCCCTTAAAAACACTTCCTCTTGAAAATGCAATATTATACTTCAACAAAATCTTTTATCCATTCTTGACTTACATGCTCCTGAACGCATCATTAGAATGAAATCTAATACTGCCCCCTGGCTCTCCCATGACACCAAAAAACTTATTCTCACCAGAAATAAAGTCTGGGCCTCATGGAGATCCCACAGAAATAACCAAGATCTCCTAAACTTCCGCCAGCTCAGAAATCTAACAAAAAAGTCAATAATATCTGACAAAAAGAAATTTTACTTTGAACTGCAACAGACCCATGTCAATAATTCTAAACTTTTCTGGTCTTCTGTCAATAGACTTCTCTCCCCAGGTACTTCTAAAACACCTTCCCCTATTAATGCTGACCCTGATACCCCTCAGCAAACTGCAGATGCTTTCAATTCTTTCTTCACTGAAACTATCCAAGCTCTAGCTAAACAACTAAATGCCAACAACTTAAACCCACCAAATAACCTAAGAAACTCTACCTCTAAATTCTCTCTACAACCTGTCTCCACATCTTACATATATAGACTCCTGCACAAACTAAAACCCTGTACCCCCTCTGCTGACAAACTCCCCTCACTCTTTCTACAAAAAGCTGCTAAGGTTATCGCTTATCCTATATCTATCCTCATAAATAGGACAATCAAAGAAGGAAACATCCCAGATATCTGGAAAGTCTCTCATATTATCCCACTTCATAAAGGTGGAAACTCCTTAGAATACTCTAACTATAGACCAATTGCTCTCCTCTCACCTTTAGCCAAGATCATGGAGAAATGTATACACCATCAACTTGTACAACATCTCTCTCTTCACAACATAATAGCAAACTCACAACATGGTTTTAGACCACATCATAGTACTACTACTGCCCTGCTTTCCTTTGTAGACACTATTAATCAAAACCGTAATAATAACCTACTCTCTTCTGCCCTCTTCATTGACCTCTCCAAAGCATTCGACATGGTCAACCACTCCTTATTAATTAATACTCTTGAATCCCTATCTTTTGATATTCCAGCCATTAAATGGTTTAATTCCTATCTTACAAATAGAAAACAAGCTGTTCTTTGGGACAACCATATTTCATCACTCTTGCCTGTTTCTATTGGAGTTCCACAAGGCTCAATTCTTGGCCCACTTCTCTTTTCTCTCTTCATTAATGATCTTCATACTATAATCCCTCAAGCAACCTGCATTCAATATGCTGATGATTCTACACTCATCTGCACTGCATCCTCCACCCCAGAGCTTATCTCTCTTACTCAAAATGTCTTCAATACCATAGAAACATGGTTCTCCAGCCGATTCCTCTTATTAAATGCTAAAAAAACTAAACTGCTCCTTTTCACACCCACTTCTAGGACATCCCCCTTAAACTTCTCTATCTACTCCAACAGTGCCACTGTCATTTCACCTGACTCTACCACTAAATTGCTAGGTATTACCATTGATAATAATCTCTCTTTCCACCAACACATAAACAACTCCATAAAACAAGTCAACAGAAAAATAGGATCCTTATATCGAATCAGACCGTTCCTTACTCCATCTACCAGAACTAGGATTGCTCACTCCCATCTTATTTCTACTCTTCTTTATGCTTCACCTATCTTCACCAACCTCAAGAAGAACAACCTAAACAAACTAACTACCTGCTACAATAACATTGCCCGCTTCGCTACAGGTAACACCTTCAGAACTCATCACTGTGTTAACTTGAAGCAACTAGGCTGGCTAGAGTATCAGAACTATCTTGCAATCCACCAACTTACCATTGCCCACAAGACACTGTACCAACCAAACAACACCCCTATACTCTCTCAACTCATAATCCCCTATAATAATCTCAACTCTCTCCGCTCATCTACGAAGTTACTGGCTAGTTCCATAAAATCAAACAACACTGCTGGTGACTCCCTTTTTACCAATTCTGTAGGTTCAAAATGGAATTCGTTACCTAGCGACATAACAAAGATTACATCACTACCTCTCTTCAAACAAAATATTAAACTCCACTTCCAAAATCACTGGCTCTGCTCCTGTAGCAAACCTGATTAACCTGATTCCCAATACTTTAACTTTACTATAACTACCTCTTCTCTGACTCTACTTCTCCACTAGGCATTCTTCCCTTCCTCTCACACTGTCTACTAACTTGCTTCATTGCCTATTACTGTCCTAACTTAATACTTTTAATAATATAACTCCCTTTTATTTATTTTATTCTTTTCCCTTATTCTTTACACTCTTTTTCTTTACCTACTCTCCCTGTATCCATACCTTCATGTATCTCTGTCTTTCTGTATAAAATTTAACAGCTTTTCCCTAGTCTGTAACTGTGACAGGAAGTAATTAATTCATGCACCTTTAATCTTAAGACATATAGCTTCTTATTTTCTTGTAAATATGTATGATAGAAATTAATACTTGTAGTAACAATCTTAAATTGTTCAATTTGTTATTAATGTTTCATTAACATGCATACTAATATTTTTTGTCTCTATGTACTAATTTTTGTGGAGCTTTTCTCCCCGGGCCTCTACTGAAAATGGAATTTTCTCCAGCTAGACTAGCCCGGTTAACAAATGTAAAATAAAAATAAAATAAAATAAATAGATCAAAGTTTCTTGGTCTGTATACTGTTCTTCATAAATATGTTGTATTAATGAACACAACTTTTTATTTGAGGCTTCTGGCAATTTTTCTTGTGGAAGTATTTTCTTTCCTCTGCTTCCTCTCTCAATCTTTTTGTGGATCTTGTTTCTGGAAATTCTAGGCTTTTTGCACAATAGTAACAATACATAATTTTGTTCTTATCCTCAATAGTCCACTCTGTCGTATTTATGGCTCTTCTTTGGCCTATCAGTTTTTGTGATTTTTGTGGACTGCTACTTCCTTCTGCAACAGGGGGCATCCTCCCCCTGGGCTGGCCCCATTGTAGGAATGTTTCTGTATTTTGATGATTCTATACTGAAATTTTTTTCCAGTCGTGGCATCAGTGCACCTACCAGGATTGGGCACTTTTTTAATCCTGGGTCTTGTGCACTCAGCTTTCTTTTTTAATTTTTGACCTACTTCTGTCTAGGAAATGTGCTATATAAATACAGTCTATATATCAGTGTTGTTTTGGTGGGATTTTGTGAAAAACGGGGTCCACCTCATGAAGGTACTCATCAATACTTGAGGATGAATTCAGTTTCAGCAATACTACTCTCTTTTGCTTGCTGACTTAGCTCTCCATTCAGACCCTAAATTACATTTTAGAAGCTGCCACCTGGTCCTCATTGCACACTTTCACCAAACATTACCACTTGGCATCCTTCTCCAGGTCTAGAGCAGACTTTGCCACTGGTGTCCTGCAGGGCATCCTCTCTTCTCCTTAGGCACCATCCTCCCTCCTTTCAGCTTTGGGAATCTTCCCAGTAGTCAGACTGCACAACAGTACAACACGAAGAACATAGGTGTGTTCTAGGCTAATGGCCCTGGAGCCTTTACAAGCCTAGCCCATAGGGTTACCGTGGCATCGTGCCACCTGACCTTAGTTCCTAGTGCTTCTATTGAGTAGAACCACTGGAGTGATCCCCAGGGTGAATTTTCTATTTCCCATCCACTCAAGATTTCTCTTGAAGAGGGCCAGTGAGGTGCACTGCTTGACATGCATGGGAAGTCTATTCCATTGCATGGGCAGTCTATTCCATAGCATGGGCAGTCTCTGGGTTATGAACCTGTCCCTCCAGCAAGTTCTGTTGATTGTGGTAATGAGTTTGAGGTTCCTGGAGCGTGTGGTGTGGAGGGATTGAGATTTTTTTAGATGTAGCATTTCTAACAGAGCTGGGTCAGACATGGCTTTGTAAGTCAAGCAGAGATCGCCTCTAAGTAGGAGATATGAGACAGAGAATAGTTGTAGTTTTTTTTAGTCTGTCCATATAGGACAAGTGTTTAAGGCCTAGGATCCTCTTTGTGAGGTACTTTTGTGGCCTGTCTAGTTGTTGTAGTGAGGTACATGCCAAATGGGGCATTATACTAGATGATTAGCCTAATGAGGGAAGAGTAGAGGGAAACAATGACCTCTTTCTTCCTGGATGCAAAACCCTGAGTAATGACGTGCCATACAGAAGAACTTTCTGACCGCAGTGGCAATGTGGTGGTCAAAAGAGAGATTGCTGTCAACCTGTGTTCCCAGATCTCTTATATCGCCTTCTGTGTTCAGTGGACTACCATCAATGTGGTAATTCAAGGGAACCAGGTTCTTCCCAAGGGAACAACACATTTTTTTGGCATTGAGCTTAAGGCCATGGTTCTGACACCAGTCGTTGGTCTCATTGAGGCCTTTCTGTAGGATGTCAACATCACTTGGGGAGTTAATAATAGCTCCCAACTTGCAATCGTCTGCGAACTTTGTCAGCCAGAGTCTCTTTATGTTAGCCCGGATGTCAGAGAAGTAGATACTAAACAGGAAAGGACCCAGGACTGAACCCTGTGGGACTCAACTCGTGACTTGTCACCAGTCTGACTTGGAGTGAGCTACTTTCACACTTTGGGTTCTGTGAGCCCAGTTTGCAACCCACCTAGTAATATACAGGTTGATGCCTAGGTTAGTGAGTTTTTCTTTGATTCCTGAGTGGGGAGTGGTATCAAAGGCCTTGGCCAGATCAAGGTAGGCTGTATGAACCACCTTGCCTTCATCCACGGCTCTGATGACTGACTCAAAGAAGTTGACCAGGCATGATCTACCCTTCACAAAACCAAACTGTGTAGTATCCAGAGTTTGGAAATTCCCTATATCCTGATTTATTAGGGCCATGATAGGTTCAAGGGATCATAGGTTAGTACTGGGCTAACTACCCTTGTGGGCCATTTCAAGCCTAGCCAATTACCACTTATGAGAATCAAACCCTGCACCTTGTGTCTGTAAGGTAAACACCTTAACCATTATGCCATCCTCCCCAATGTACAAAATAAACAACTTCTGTAAGGCTCGAACCCAGGCCCCTACACACCATACACAAAGTGATTTACCACTTAGCCATAGCAGATACATTCCATAGTGCTGCACATCAGAGTCAGGTTAATGGGGCAATAGTTCCCAAGGTCTATAGTCGCTCCTCCTCCTTTGTGGGGACGGATGATTGTAGCAGTGTGCCATTTAGTAGGGACAAAGCCTGAGGGGTGAGGCTATGATTGAACAGGGCACACAGGTGAGGTGCCAGTTCACTCTGTAGTTCATGTAGAACACAGCCAGGGATATTGTCAGGTCCCATAGAAGCTGTATTCTTGGCCTTGGACAGTGCTGTTTTAACCTGTGCAGCAGTAATACTGGGTACCTAGCAATCTACTGGTATTATGATTGGTCCTTTGGGGGGGGGGGGGTAAAGTTAGCACTGAATCTGCTGGCCAGTATATTGGCAATATCTGTTGGCTCGGTATAGGAGGTACCATTGTGCAGTAGCTCAGAGCAAATCTGGGTATTGCCGTGGAGATTCTTTACATAACTATAGAAGGCCTTGTGGCTGTCTTTCTGTTTTCGTAGCTAGCTTTAGAGGATTTGATGAGGGATCTCAACCTTTTGTTGAGGCTGATAAGGGAATTTTTCCAGTCTTGGAACTTCACCTTATTCCACATCAGGTTCCTTCTTCTATTGTAGACTTTGTTTATGGCAGGGGACCACCAGATTCGCTCCTTTTTTTTTTTTTTGTGTGTGTCTTGGTTCTATTTGGGTATGGGGAGATCCATGCATTTGTGTACATGTTCGTACAGTGCATTGGTGTATGATTCAGTGGTCATGCAACTATTCTCCATTTGCATGTGTGCCGTGAAGTTAGCTACATCTGTTTTTAGGATCCCAAAGTTAGCTTTGGAGAGGTTTTTCATGGTGGTTACATTGGTGGGGGTGGGAGGGATGTGGATTTCCAAGGTAATTAGTTTATGGTGGGATCTAACCAGGGAAGAGTTGACTATTGGTGTAGAGCAATGGTCACCCATGTTAGTAACATAGTATAGTTGTGTACACTTACCACAAATTGTAGATGTTCGAGTGTATTCACTATTGCAGTTTTCTTTCCTCTTGCCCCCCTTAGCCTACTATGTAGGCTTCTTTCTGTCCTTTTACATCTCAGCCAAAGGACCCTTCCTCTGTCAGGTTATCAGCTGGATACCTCCCATCTTTTTAAGGCTCCTCCTACTTGAGGGTAAGAAAATACTGATGTCATGATGCAGGCTGGCTACCTTTATGCCCAAACACACTGACATCAATCAGGGCGTCTGCCAGACTGGGAGCCACAAAGAATTTCCTCTGGTAGTCGGGCTGGTTGAGGGCTGTCACTGCAGGAAATCCCAAAAGTCAGGAACAGTGAATATACTCAACATCTACATTTATGGTAAGTGTACACAACTGCACTTTCTCCCTACATTTTTTGGAACGAATGCTGTAGCTAAAATTTCACGTAACGGCATTGCAAAAATTCTGCACTGCTTCCTTTAAAATATCTGTTCCACAGCTGTACATATTTTATGGAACTCTTGGCTTTGAATAATTTAATTGACAACTATCTAAATATGTACATAAGAGGGCCATGAAGGAACTAGAAAATTAGAAAGGTGAAAGAACATCCTCTAAATTCCTATGTCTAGAATATTTTCCATTGCACCACAACATGCCAACATGTCAGTAGGGGTGTGTTGTTGCGGAGTGAACCAACTGCCAAATCGGGACCATGAAAGTGCTGAGAGAGAATAGGGGGTGGCCAATATCATACAAAGTCTGAGATGAAGAAGATTTGCACTGATAAAAAAATGACATTATTTACTTCAGTGCAGTACAGTTTGTATCTGTTACTTTAGCTTTACTAGTATTTAAAGAACAATATATATGAAATGATCAGCTGACAAATGGTGTACTGTATGTATCCAGTGTCGATACTTAAGTCCATAGAGTGGAAACATCACCAAATAAAGAATTAATACACTTTGTTCAAACACGAATAAAAACCTCCATTTCACTGTAATGACAGCCTCTTCAAGTCAGTAAATCATCAATAATGACATATTTATATAAAAAAGGCATAATTATTTCCAAAAAAATCTCATTGCTCACAATTACATTAAATGCTTACACAATGTAATGCCTGTAATACTAAATATTAAAGGTATTACTAACTGAAAAATGTAATCACTGATTGTACATTGTACATAGTACATACAAAGCATAAAGGATTATGATCAGGCCTCCAATCGTAACTGACTTATGTGTTCAAGACATGGGTGCTAAGAAATTCACCTTGAAAGCAAAGCTTGTGAGGGTGAGTCTTGTCATCCATATTGAGAATACATAATAAAGGGCTATGATCAGACAACTGATAATTCTTTGTAGTGCATGGAGGTTTATCTGCTCCATATACTACTAGTTACAAAAAAATAAATAAAAAAAGAGCTGTGTGTGTTGCCAGCTTGCAAAGCCATAAAGGATTTAGCAAACAATGTGTAACACATTGTCTTATGTTAAGGAATGTCAGGGACATATTACTGCTGCAGACAGCAGGGTAGAAAGACGTCTTTTTCTGAATACTGCTTCTGTTGTTAGCTTGTCTATACTGACAGATTTATTTGTCTGTCAAAATACCCAGTTTTAGCAATTGAGGTAAGGGTACTTAACAGTTTTTAAGACTGGGTCTTGTGCTATACTATAGAAGAACTTAACTAGTTTGACTTTTTTGCAATATCGGAGTGGAATCACCATTCTCCACACACCACAATTTAAGTTAAAAAACTTGTAAGTGCATTCTCCACAAAAGCCACTAGGTGGCATTAGTACTTCAAACTACTTTGCCTTAATGTGATATCCCTCAGTAATTCAAAATTGTTTTTTAATTCACAAAAGATTCTTTAAATTACAGATCTCTGTGGGGCATTCAGCACATGAATCTTGTAATTTTCTTTTCTGCTTAACTCATTTTCAATATAATCCCCACATTTCCTTACATATAATCGACACCTTAAAGGTGAACTTGTATTCCACATTGTATTCTGCAAATGTTTCAACAGTTCTGGTTGCCAAATGTCTAGTCATTTCTCCTACAGAGAAACTACTACACTTAACAAGCAAGCATGTACACCCAGAGACAGGACTTGATAAGTAATAAACTGGTGAAACAATTTTGTTTCATAACTACTTTGGTAGAAATGTTTTCCTAACTGTTCATATTTGTAAAACTTGCTATGCCCTTATTTATAACTCACTACAGTCTGTCTTTTTTGGACTTCTCTCTTCTTTAATGTGTTATGTACTGTACTCTGTACCATACCTCTCAACTGTCCCCGATTTTCAGGGACGTCCCTGATTTTGACTCAAATTTTAACTCTATCCCTCTTAATCCCTTCTAAAACTAGTGACTTTTGGAGGAAAGGTGGTGAATTACACAATGAATAATGACAATAATTAAGAGTTATAAACTTCTTTTACTTCAGAAAATATGTATTAATTCCTATGCTCTGATTCTGTCAATGTTTCAAGTTAATAGCACTAATATTTTAAAAGTGTCCCTGATTGTCCCTGATTCTGTTGAAATTTGTCCCCAATTGGTTGAGAGGTTTGCTCTGTACAAATGACTGCCACTTCCAAAGGAAAAGTATCACCTTGTGATCTCAGTGATTTCCTTAAAATGTTGTCATTCCATAAGGTATTCAAGTGTTTAAATATAACTCCTGATAACATTCAGGAATGAGAGTCTGTTTTCATACACTGCACTGCAAGAAAGCCCCATGTA
Organism: Protopterus annectens; assembly: GCF_019279795.1. Taxonomy (NCBI): domain Eukaryota; kingdom Metazoa; phylum Chordata; order Ceratodontiformes; family Protopteridae; genus Protopterus; species Protopterus annectens. The sequence continues at coordinate 65,163,139 of NC_056743.1, read as the reverse complement.
AGCTGGAGTCTTCACTGTGTAATACCTTAAACCTCCTATAGTGGAGGCCCATGGGTTATTTGCAAATGACTCCTTAAGGGCACACACACACACACACAGCCCACTCCCCACTCCCCACCTAATCGAATTCAGAGACACACTCATTCACACACCTAGTGTACCCCGTCATTAACTCCCCTACTGCTACCTCCCAGACAGACACCCACTCCCAAATACATTCACACATGCAGCCCATCACATGCTCTCATGTGCATACCCTCTAACAGTGCTTGACCACTAAACTCCCCAGCACTTACCTTTAAAACAATAGGTGAACACAACATTTTGCCCTAACTCAAAACCATGAGCAGTGAGGAGCAGCTGTACTTATTTTATGCAGTCAAGTGATTCTAATGCTGTTGATTAGTTTGAACTGAAACGGCATTCGTCTTAACTGCTGCTGGTGATGAACTGCCCTATACTTGACCGTTTCATTTTCCATATGTATGTTATACTACAAAGGTCAGTTCTACTTGGGAGGAACATAAGAACTTTAAAAAAAAAAAAAAAAGTTATTGCAATGCTGCAGACGACTATGTCTAGCACAACATTAGAAAAGTTGCATTGATTGACACACACTGATAGCCAATGAAGACATTTTCTTTAAAGTATAATAGGCAAACTAATCAAGTTCATATCACTACATATAGTTTCATAGGTGTGTACAAGGCTAACAACCACAAGGGCCTGTTTAAGCCGAACCATGCATCCCAAATCTCTGGCAAGTTCTGATACCCTTGATAAGTGTAAGCAGTGGCTTGGGAAATGAAACACTTACAAACAGAGGCCTGGGAGATGAACCATTTAAAGGCTGCGTATGTCCATTTGAGACACAGGTGCCAAATCAAGGATGAATTTCTTGTTCCCATCCAGTTGTCCAAGATGCACTTGAATTGGGTTAGGGAGGAACTCTGCTTCACATGAATGAGGAGCCTGCTCTAGAGAAGTAGTCATCTGTGGGATACATATCTGTCCCTCCAGCAGGTTCTATTTAAATCACAGGCAAGGTTTAAGTCTTTAGAATGGGCACTTCTAGTGCTGTTTGCTTTGCAGATATGCAGGAGATCCATCAATATGCCATGAATGCCAGGCATAGATCTCCCCTCAACAAGCCTGTAGGAGATAGAATACAGGGATAGAGCCTTGAGGTGGTCTGCATAGGATATGTTACTTATGCCCTGTATTCTTTTAGTGAGGAATCTCTGTGGACATTCCGGTTGTTGGATGTATTTGGTTAGGTACATAAAAGAGCAGTGTACTCAGGTCTGGTGAATGCTGAATACAGTGGAACAATGACTTCCTTGGACGTAGATGCCATACCTTTGTTTATAAATTGCACAACACAGAATTATTTCCTCACAACTGTAGACATGTAATGGTCAAAAACTCTATTACTGCCTGTGTGTCCCCATTCCCTAACTACTGGGTCAACTCTTAGAGGTGTGTTGTCAATATGATAGTTACCAGGAGTGAATGATTTCTTGAAGGAATACTGTTATGCATTTTTTTTTGCATTTATTTTTAGTCCGTGGATGTGATACCAGTTATTTGTCTGTGGCAGTCCTTCCTGAAGAGCATTTGTGTCAGTGGAGTATTCTATGACCACTTCTAATTTGCAGTCATTAACCAGAGGCCATTGACATTGGCCTAGACTTCCGAAAAGTAAATGCCAGAAAGGAGTGGTCCCTGGACCAATCCCTGAGGGACTCCACTTGTGATTGGCCTATTTGTAGTGTTGGACTGCCCACTTCTAACTTCCTGGGTCATGTCTGTGAGCCAGCTGGCTATCCACAGGGTGACACAGGGGTTTATACCTAACCTTCTGAGTTGGTCAACAATGCCCGACTGGGGTATTGTGTCAAATGCCTTGGCCAGGTCAAGGTAGGCAGTGTGAACCATTTTACCCGCATCCATTGCTTTGGTGACCTTCTCAAAGAAGTCCACCAGGCTGAGTAGGTATGACCTGCCTTTGACAAAACCAAATTTGGTTTGGTCCAGTGTCTGGAGGTTTCCTATGTCATTATTTTTATTTATTTATTATTTTGAAACAAGAAACATTGTTATTGAATTATCATGCATGACATAGGCCATTTTACATTTAAATAAATGACAATAACCCATAGTGAGACAATCTGGTTGTTATGAGCAACAACATCTGGATTATTGCTATACCCATGTTTAAAAATGGAACCATATATACCATTTTATTCACTCCACACCTGTCCTGCCATCTCATCCACCAGGGCTCTAGGGTAGTTGCATTCCAAGAACATGCTTTTCAAAGTGGTAAAGTCTTCTTGACACCTGTTGTCATTTGATGTCGATCTAGATACCATTATAAATTGACTTGGCTATATGATGTCTTTGTAGTATGGTTTCTGCAAGCACAGTTTGTATATATGTATAATATTTTTCCCTTATTTTATTCATGATGCATTTTTATAAGCATTTACAACACACATTTATTAACGTGAATGCTAGCTGAGTATGTAGCTTTAAATGGAGGACTTGGCTTCATTTCTTTTTAATTAGGGTTGTAGTTTTGGATATAAAACCTAGCTCTTTTCAATGTAATGGGTCTGATAATGTCATTCACTTGAAAGACGAAAGCTCTAAACCTGTTTGATTCATTTACAGCAGTAGTTTGTTTTTAAACCTTTTTGAGCTGTAAAATAATAAACGCTTTGTGGATATGAGTTCTGGTCCCTTGGAGCACCTGGTTTATTTTATTTTTGGAATACTTACTGGGATTGCTACCTTCTTGCATTTTATTAGAAAATAATGACATATATATATATATATATATATATATATATATATATATATATATATATATATATACTACATATATTTGAGTTTCAGACTTCATACATACCTCTCAACTGTACAGATTTTTGCCTCACATTTTTCATCTGTTTTTCACAGAATTGTGGTTTTCCGGCAAATTAGTGGTGAATCATTAAAGACTGCAGTTAGAAAATAATGACAGACATTTGAGTTTCAGACTTCATACCCTTCAGAAGATTCATGCTAATGCAAGACCTGTTATTTTATCAATTTTCTAGGTCTGTAAGAGCAATATTTAGAAATTGTCTCTATTTTTGGGCCTTTGTCCCACTTTTATTAATGGCTTTGTCCATATTTCTTGCTCTAAGAGGTTGAGAGAGGTATGACTTCATATCCTTCAGAAAATTCATGCTAATATTGTTCTAACAACTTCCTAAGTTTGCAACAACATTATTTAAAAATTGTTGCTCTTTTTGAGCCTTTGTCCCACTTTTATTTATAGCTTTGTCCAGATTTTTTGCTGTAAGAGACTGAGAGGTATGTAGCCATTCCCTGCTTTTTTATGATCGTATATGGCTTGTGGTGTAGGCCCTTAGCTGAACAGAATGCGAGTTTTGTTTTTAATTAATATTTGCTGTTATGTAAAGGTTTTAGTCACTGTCATACCTGCTTGTTGCTTTGTTTTTCATGGTATTTCTTTTCCCCCTGTAGATAATGTGGGAAAACGTGTATATTTTTATTAAAGTTGGTTATTATTTGCTCTTCAGTGAAGAAAAAAGAAAACAAGTAAATTATTTGCAGTTTTTCAGATAAGTTGCTTGGATATAATATGCCTTGATTTCATGGCAGTGTAAGTGTCATTATATGATGTAGACAGTTCAAGCAGCAAGAAGTGATTTTTGTTTAGAATTAATATTTGGTAATATAAAAGCATAAAAGTGCTGGTTACAAATAGGAAGGAACCAGAACTCAAGCTATGATGTGTACTTCCATTGCATAACTTGTGTAGTTTTTGAGAATGCGAGTGTGGTAACAGAGCTATATATTTTTCCTCTGATGCTCTTTAACGTTGGACAGGGTTTTAAGTAAGGAATTACCATTATCCATTAAAGAAACACATTAATCCAGTTTATTTTGTTTGGGGGGGGGGGCATTACCAGATTTTTATTTATAGATTCATCAATTGATACATTCTTATTAGACAAGGATTGTATGAAGCCTAACCAAAAGCTCTTATAGAATATATATGAGTGCCTGTAGGTAGGAACAGCTGATGAATTTTTCATGCCCATAGATGAGAGGAACTAGTGCATTTTTAGACATGTACACGCTTCCCATATCCATAAGGGACAAGGGTGCTAAACTGTGGGTGAATCTAAGATTTCCCATCCATTCATCCAAGCTGTGTTTGAACAGAGTAAGAGATGTGCATTGCTTAACATGGAGTGGAAAGTGGTTCCGTAGAAGCAGCATTCTATACATATCTCTCCAGCAAGTGTGTGTTCAGATTGTGATAGGCATCTCAACAAATACAAACTGAAGGGGGCATTGTACTAAATGGTCGGCATAATGAGTGCTGAATATAGTGGAGTAATGACATGTCTGGAACCAGACACCGTACCTTTGAATATAAGTTATGTGATGGAAATGGATTTTCTTACAATAATGGAAATGAATGGATAGGTCATTGTCAATGTATTTTGCCAAACCCCTAACTACAGATCAACTTTCAGGGGTACGTTGTCAATGTGATAGTTGCACAGGGTGTCCTGTTTGCTGAAGGCTATAATTGTATATTTCTTGGCATTTAGTTTTTAGCCCATAGTTCTGACACCAGCTGTTCGTTTTGGGACAGACCCTTTTGGAGGATCTTAGTGTCTTTGGGGGAGTTAGTGATGTTTCCAAAGTTGCAGTCACCTGCAGACTTTGTCAGCCTTAAGCCCTTTGCATTGGCTGTGACCAGTGAGAAATGGATGCCAAAGAGATGTGGCCCAAGGACTGAAACCCAGGCACTCAGCTGGTGATAGGTCTTCCAGAGTTGATGGAGCTTCCACTCTTTTGTTCTGGGTTCTGTTTGTGAGCCAATTCAATAGCCAATGTGTTACATGAGAGTTTACATTTAGCTGTGAGATTTTCTGATACTTGAGTGTGGAATGGCATTGAATGCCATTGTGTTTTCTAGAAATGCAATGTGTGTGCCTTTCCCTTCATCCTTTGTGTTTGTTAGTTTGTCAAAAAAGTCTACCAGGTTAAGTAGGTAAGATCTGTCCTTGACAAATCCATACTGGCTTGTGTCAAGAATTTAAGTTCCCTATATCACTATTTATTCATTTTATAATGATCTTTTCCATAGCCCTACAGATTAGGCTGGTCAGTTGTCTGGGTCTATAATTACCCAAGTCTGTTGAGGGCCCTTTCTTTAAGTGGCACAACTGTAGCGATCCTCCATTTGTCTGTTACAAAGCCCGTTTTGAGGCTGATATTGATTATCTTTTGCAAGGGTCCGACAGTCAGATTGTGTCAAGATAACCAGTAGACAGCCCTGTATGTTGTCCAGCCATAGACTTAGTACTGTTGATATTTGACACTGCCTTAATAAAGTGTCATAATGGGAAGTTGTGTTGCACGAATATGTAGTGTGCAGAAAGTTGATTGCATTTTGCGTTTCAGTTTGGATTTCATTTGTGTGACATTATACTGACATAAGACATTATGTCACTAGTTTTAATCGTTAAAATAATTTCAATAGTTAATTAATAGTTAATTTTCACAGCCGTAGCTTGTGTTATTGTGGCGAAAACTGAAGGACAAAAGAGTGAAGAAGAGATTCAAGAGAGTAAAGAGACATCTGAGGAAACTGCCGAAATGGCTGACACCCCGCCTATGGGGAAGAAAAAACGGAAGAGAGTGTGGACTTTTAATAATTTGTGGAAATTAACTTACAGCTTCGTGAGCAGCATTAATGGAAAACCTCACCACGCGCACTGTAAAATGTGTCAACGTGAGTTTGGAATATGCCACAGTGGGGAATGTGACATAAAAAGTCACATGGCCAGCGCGGGTCATAAGTTGACAGAAAAAAGCCTTAAACAATCAAGTTTAATGACAAAATTTACAACATCCTCAAAAACTACAACAGAGCAGCAGGAAGTAACTGCAAGTGAATTGCCGATGGTTTACCATTCAGTTATATTCAGTCATTCTTATCTGTCACTTGACTGCACAATGAAACTGTTGCCAGTTGATTTTAATGATTCACAGAAAGCTGTGAAAGTTTTGTGCGGCCGAACAAAAGCAGAAGCCATTGTAACAAACATTTGGGCACCGCTCACCATTGAACTGATAATTAATGACTTACAGAATGAACATACCTACTTCAGCTTGGCATCAGATGCTTCTAATCATGGAAACATCAAAGTTTTTTAAGTTGTTCTGAGATACTTCAAGCCAAATTCTGGGATTGCAATGCAGCTGTTAGACTTTTATGATGATGCTGATGAATCTGCAGCTAGTATTCATGATAAAATTAACATTTTTGACGTCAATGAGCTGAACAAGAGTATGATGTCTGCTTACTCAGCAGACAATGCTAGTATGAATTTCAGCAAACATCATTCAGTGTTTCAGTTGCTGAAGGCAGACAACCAGGACATTGTTGCTGGTTGCCCAATGCATATACTTCACAATACTCCTAAAAAGGCGTCGAACATGCTAGATTATGATGTCGAGAGTCTTATTCTGAAAGTGTACAATTACTTTTCTGTATCAGCCAAACGCTGCAGTGAGCTGAAAAACATGTTTGAATTTGTTGAAATGGAGTGGGCACAACTTCTTCGTCATGTGCCTAACGATTGCTTTCATTGCTGCCAGCAATTGACCGACTCTTGTGAAACTGGCCAGCAGTTACTGCATTTTTCCAAAGCTTGGGTTGCGATGAAACTCCCAAGGCTATTTGGATGTACATCCAGTCTGAGAGTGGAGAAAATGAGACTGAAGATGAATTGTGCGTACCAGCCTTGTATCTATATTTTTTAAAGAACTGTCTTAGTTTTCCACAACGCCATACTCCACCTCGAAAGAGATACTTTAGCCAACATTTACAGCATAATGTTCTCTGTAAGACACAAACGAAATCAGTGTATTTGTGACAAATTTTTTGGCTTTGCAGTCAGAAAGGCGCTCAAATAACTACCCAGCCAGACAGTTCATAAACTGGAAGACCAATTTTGTTCATTCTACCAATGAGCTATTACATATCTTGAACAGTGGTTTGATTTTTCCGAGAATGATTATTTGTACCACATACACCCCTGGATTTTCGAAGCCCTTTATAGTGTGCAGGATTAGTTTGAGCTATTTTTGGCAATATGGCTGACATGTGATCCAGGAACGAGCTCCCGGGACGTGCACGTGAGCTCTTAGGCTAATCCTGCAGGGACCGAGCTTCTGTATGCAAATTACCCTCATTTGCAGGTGAAAACCATGCACATGAGGGTAATATGCGATCCAGGAAGCTGCCAGCTGTCTGTGCAGGATGAGTGCAGTGTGCAGAAATGTACTTGGTTAGTATCTGAGTACATTTCTGCAATCTATAAAACGGAGCTATGACAGCTCCAAATAAAGGCTGTATATCACTGAGGAAGCATGTCAATGTCCAAGTAGAAGGCCATTGGCATTGCAAACTGTTTAAAAAAAATAAACAACTTTTAATTTTCTTTTCGCTGATCTTGCCTGTTTAAGCATAGGGCAGTGAACCGCAAAAGGGATCTGGGGGAAAATAATAAAATAAACTTAAAATAAGCATTCTAACTAAAATCAGTATTCTGCCATGTAAGTCAATGGCAGGCAGAAGACAACCTGGCCAGTGAGTAATGGTTGCTAAGGGGGGAGGCAAAGTGTGGGACATGTAACTATGCATTAGCAGGCAATCCTATGCAAGTGAGGGAAGGGTTAGTGAATCCCAGATTTTCCCAGGGTGTAAGGCAGGTCCCAAGAGTGTAAGAGTATAAATAGCGGGGTGCAAGACTAGGATATAGGTGACATCATGGGGGTGTGTGTCAGGCATATACTGTAAGTGGATTGGAGACCTGTGGCTCGGGATTACTCCTAACTTAGCACAGCTAAGCTAGGGGTGTGTCTAAACCTGCCTAGCACTCTTTATAAAGTATAAGCGGGTGTGTGTGCCGCGCACTGGGTTTTACAGGAAGAAAAAGGAAGTTAAACCAGGAAAAAGCAGCTCTGTGCACATTTCAATGCTCTGTCTGCACGGCGCACAGACATGCCTAAACAGGGAGGCAATGGGAAGGGAAAACAACAGTAGGAAGGTAATCAAGGAGAAGTAGCTGAGCTGCCAGATGAAATGTATCAGAATCAGCTAATCACGCAGGCAGCAGACCAGCCCAGAACACCACTATAAACCAAGCAAATACCTACCCCCCTGGTTTTTCCACACTCTACACCACCAGTGTATACAAGCGGAGACATTTTAAAACAAACCTACAAAATGAGAAGGGCTGCAGCAGGCAACATAATACAACATGTGCAAGTGGCTGCGGGTGGTGAGGATGTCAATGCTGCCGAACAACACAAAGTGAGGAGACAGAGAAGAGTGTACAGACCCCCAGGGTAACCTACCAGGGGCTACATGAGCTGGAGATAGTGGAGCGCTATAGGGTGGACAGAGACCTCCTATAGCAAATCGTTGAGCTGTGCAGGCCACACCTGACACACCACACTAGCCGAGGGGAACCCATCCCAGTGAATACCAAGGTATGCGTAGGCCTAGGTATACTAGCCACAGGTACCTCCCAAACCACAACTGGGGATAACATGGGAATCTCACAGGCATTGGCATCCAGAGTATTCCACCAGTTCCTGGATGCCATGTCAGCACATGCCATTGAGCACGTATATTTCCTCAACACACGTTAGGTGTTGACCCGCAATATGCGTCTCTTCCACCAAATAGCTAACTACCCTGGGGTAGTGGGTGCTATAGACTGCACGCACTTACACATCAAAGCACCACCCGGTGAGCAGGGTAGGGCCTACATCAACCGAAGGGGCATCCCATCCATCAACTGCCAGGTCGTATGTGATGCCCAGGGCATTATATTGAATGTGTATGCTGTCTGCCCTGGAAGCTATGACGATTCACACATATGGCAACTGATGCAGCTGTACCACTGATTTGTCGATGTGGACATCCCCTACCATCACCTAGTTGGGGATGCTGGGTACCCACTGGAGCCTTGGCTGATGACACCCATCAGAAATGCACACACACCTGAACAGGCCAGACATATAATAGAGCGTGTGTTTGGGATGCTCAGGTCACGGTTCCGGTGTCTGGACATATCCGGTGGAGCCCTGCAGTATTCACCAGCTTACATGTACCTAAATAGTAATGGTATGTGCTATGCTACACAATATGATCCTGTGGAAACAGCTGCAGCAGGAACAGTATGGGGCAGGGCCACACAGCCCCCCACCAATTCCAAGGCCTGTACAGGTACAGAGCGACTCAGAGGAGGAACAACTTGAGCCTGCCCCAGTAGGCAGAAGGGGGTGTGCCCAGTATGCCCTGGCCTTGGCAAAGAGGTGACGTATAGCATATGCACTGACACAGTAGGGGCCCAGGGAATGACACCTCTCTCTGACTCGCACAGACAGTAAAAGGGATGCCAAACCTGACACTACCTGTGCCCAACCATGTATAGGGAGTGCATCCGACATAGGCAGCCCTCCAGCACCATCATCAAGTCTGGCACACCCTCAAGGTAAGTCAATCAACCTACCAATTGCCAAATGGAGTAGATTGTGTTATTACCTGTAGCTATGGTATGGATGTGAACATGCAAGGGAATTGGGTGGCCGGATGTCAAGGCAGCAGAGAGTAGACACCCATAGTGGCATCATGAGATCTGTAACACATACTGGAGTCACCATAGTAGGCAGTACTACACATGGTGACAATACCCACTGCAGGAAATGGCCTGAGTGACAGGGGTGTCCATAAGAGCTACACATGCCAGTCAGGAAGGATCACATACCCAACAACAGTCTGAGCCAGCAGGACAGGTGAAGACAAACACAAATGTTGTACTATGGCCTCTGAATGTGCCCTATGGTTAACCCCTCCCCCAGGCCTACACAGACAGACTGCAGCAAGCCAGGCAGTCGGATGTAAGTTGTGAAGGCTAGGATGTCAGACACTAATATGTAGGTAAACAAAGCTAGGATCTGTACTACACTGGTAAGCCCTAGCCAGCAGGATAGGTAAGACTACAGACTGAAATGGAGTACCTGACATACCAGTACAGTCCTAGCAAATGTGTACAAGTGTCAGGTGTGCCCCCCCCATCCAGTGTACACTTAGAGTAACAGTCAAGTGTGCCCCCCCACTCCTGTGTAGAACAGTAGAAGCAGTCAGGTGCCCCCACCCCCACTATGCAGAAATGTAGCAACAGTCAATGGCAAATGACCGATGGATACCCTGCAGACAGAGCATGCTACCTGTCGGTGTACAACAAAAGGTCAGCACTGCAGTACAAACAACCTGGACATGATCCACACATGCAACATAGATGGCCATACTGGGCATGCTCACACACTTAGAGGAATGAAGGCAATGTTAGTCAACAACATACTAAGAGGTCATACTGGGCATGCTCACAGACTTAAACACACGAAGGCCATGTCTGCATACACCAGTGGACAAAGGCCATGTCTGCATACACCAGTTGACCAGACATATCTGGAAGTTGCAGTTCTCAGTGCAGACACTTGTCAGTATGCACCACTCCTGCCTTGCACACATACTGGATAGAAATACAGACAAATATGTAAGGACAGCACACTATAATAAGCCACTAATACACGGGCATAGATGTGTGGAAGAGGGTGACTGTGACAAGGAGCCATGCAGGCCTGTCCCAACTGGCACACAGCCAAAGGGCCCCCAACACATGACGTGCAGATGTAACCTACTGCGGATACTAGCTACCAGTACCTGCCAGCATGACAGACTGTGGTGTACGTGCCAGCTGTGCAACAAGACTGTACAAGGAAGCAGCCATCTAGTAGCTCTATACACGCACCTGTAACATATGACCCCGTGTGCCCGCATATAGCATGTCAACCCCAACATGAATGGGGTATGGCCCATGCACACACTACCCTCACCATAGCAGTAGTATGACAAGCCTGCTGAGGTCATCCAATGTGAGTTACACCTTTGGGAGAGCAATAGCTCAGTAATATGCATATATTCAACTTTGGCAAGACTGCTGATGTCACTCACCTAGAAGTACACCTCTGGGAAAGTGATATCCCAGTAATCGCTGTAGCGTGTTCTGTCACTGCGTACTTGTGTAGTGTGATAAGCTAGTTAGGTAGGTGCTCGAACCCCAGCCCTGGCGTGTGTGAGTCTGTGTGTGTGTGTGTGTGTGTGTGTGTGTGTGTGTGTGTGTGTGTGTGTCTGACTGGGTAGAGAGCAATGCTTTGTAGGCTGCTCACACTCCATACAATACAAATACTCTACTTTGACAAGGCTGATGATGTCACTCACCTAGAAGTACACCTCTGGGAAAGTGATAGCCCAGTAATCGCCATAGCGCATTCTGTAACTGCTTACTGCTGTAGTGTGATTTAGAATGGTGGTAGTGTTCCATCTCCATCCATGCCAGTTCCAGATGTTTTGTCTGTGTCTCAGTGTCTTTGTATGGATCAATGCATTATAGGTGAGCTCAAACCCATCTCCACTAACTTTATACAAAAACTTTTATCCAAACTTAAACCTTGCTCAAATGCTCCTGACAATATCCCTTCCTCATTCCTGAAATGTGCTGCTGATGGCACTGCTCTTCCAATCAGCATCATTATAAATAGATGCATAAATAAAATAAAATAAATAAATAAAATAAATGAGTCTTATGTTCCTAAACTCTGGCACTCAGCCTATATTCTTCCACTACACAAAGGTGGCAAAAACACCAGCATCTCAAACTTCCGCCCAATCGCTCTGCTCTCTCCAATCTCCAAAATCCTAGAAAAATGCATCCACCTCCAACTCGTGCCTTTTCTGACTCTAAACAACCTTCTCACTCCCACCCAACATGGCTTCCGCCCAGGCCATAGCACAATAACCGCTCTACTCTCTTTCCTTGAAACTGTCAACCAGGTCCGAGATTCTGGACATTTAGTATCCACCATTTTACTTGATCTGTCTAAAGCTTTCGATACTGTGTCCCACAAACACCTTCTCTGCCAACTCTCCAACCTACGTATCTCACCCAACACTATATCCTGGTTCTCCAGTTATCTATCCGAAAGATCACAGGCAGTCAAATGGAAGAACTCCATCTCTTCCTTCCTACCCACCCCAACAGGAGTACCACAGAGATCTTCATGGCCCCATGCTTTTTAATATCTTCATCAATAACTTTCACTCTGCCATTCCTGATACCAAAATCATTCAATATGCAGACGATTCTACATTAGTCTGCTCTGCCTCAAACCTCTCTGAACTTCTAAACAAAACCCAAATAGCATTTTCAACAACTGAAAACTGGATGTGCCAAAACCACCTCTCTCTAAATGCAAATAAATCAAAGATTCTACTTTTCCCTCCTACAAAGTCCTTCTCCTGTGACAAAAACAACTTCAAAGTCTATAGCAACACCAATTCACCTATAGAAGTAGTTTCCTCCGCTAAACTACTTGGTATTACCATTGATGAACACCTCAAATTTTACATACATATTTAACAAAATATCAAGAAAACCCACCAAAAGCTAGACATGCTGTACATGAACAATCACTTTCTCTCCAACTCTACAAGGAATACACTGGCCACAACTTATCTTCTCCCTTCCTTTTTATATGGAGCCCCTCTCCTAGACAATCTGTCCTCTTCTATTACCTCCAAAATAGGAACCTGCTATAACAAAATCTCTAAATTCGCCACAAACTCCAAAAACTATACCCATCACTGTCTTACCCTACAATCCCTGAATTGGCTAGAACTCCCTAATTACCTAGACTACCTCCAGCTCACTACTGCTCATAAACTCATATTTCATTCAACTCAATGTCTGGCACTAACTAATCTCCTTCCTCCCTATGTACCCAAAAGAACACTAAGATCTGAACATCAGAATCTAATTGCTATCAATAAGCCTAAACATCCTGCAGGCCAACTTCTTCTCGCCTACTTGGCAAAAAATTGAATTCCCTTCCATCTATTCTAAGATCCGTGCAAAACTCTGAAAACTTCAAAAGCCTACTTTTCAAATACCTGTCCTCCAAGTGAAAATGTACCTGCCATCACCCTATCTAATCCAAGTAAATCCTGTTGCTCCCAGTGTGTACTCTCTCTCTCCTGGACTCTCTGTGCTGTCAATAACACCAACAGCCACTCTGACACAACTCAACTTTGTAAATATTGTAAATAGCATCCTTGTTTAATTATGCGTAACCAGAGTGTATTAGCTATGTCATTATTCTGTCTTCTTCTATGCATATTCATACCTATATGGTTGTCTAACTCCACATATTACACTGCTCCTTACATGAAACTGTAAAACCCTGAACTCTGTAAATACTATGACTTCAAATATGTTAATTGTAACTTTTTATATAATGTATCTGTTATACCTATGTACCAGTTGTATTGCAATTGTTTTATGCAACTTGGAGCTTTTCTCCCCGGGCCACCACTGAAAATGGGTCATTTCGGCCCAGTGGACTTCCCTGGTAATCAAACTGGAAATAAATAAATAGGCTACTCACTCGCAGTACATTACAAATGCCCTACTTTGGTAGTCCCGCTGATGTCATTAATTGTGAAATACACCTTTGGGGAAGATGTACTTCAGTAATGTCCGTGGCGTGTAATATAACTGTGTAGTGCTGTAGTGTAGTAAACTAGTTAGGTAGGGGTTCTACTCTCAGACATGACAAGTGTGTGTGTGTAACTCTTATCCTGTGTAGAGGTGGTTGTGAGTCTGTGACACCTGTGGGCAATGTGGAGGGGTTTTGCTAATTTAATTTATGGTGGCCCTACTATATATCACAATGTCAACCATATAGGGATAACAAATGTAAATAGCTGAGAGGTTGGGGTGCAAAGCCATACCCATACATGTGACATTAAGGCCTGCCAATCACAGTTCCCTGCACATTGATGTGTTGTAGCAATCCCACTAGTGACGAGTTGCACTCCTGGCCCTGCTAAGTGTGTTAATGTGTGTGCGTCCCTGTGTGTCTGTGCCGACGCTGGCACCTGTTCGTGCAGACAGGCACATATACGTCACCTACTGTATATCTACCGTATCCCTGTTGCAGATGTCACTCACCATCACATATATGTTCTGAGTGCTCCCCACCAGATAACCCATGTGGCGCATCCAATAACAGCATCGAACTATGATAGCACTACATAGCTGTCGGGTGTTTAATACCCTGTGCTGGTAGGTGCGTGACACAAACGTGTGTCAGTTTACCCTCCCACCCCTCCCTGACATGTATTTGCCTTTGTCTGCCTCCCCCACTCCCTGTCTGGCAGATGTGGAGGCCCAGACCTGCATTTCTTAAGCAGCAGGTGTATTTAAAGTGATGCTCATGATCAGCTGATGGCCTCTGCACGACTTGCAGCCCTTCCCTAGCCGATTGCATGTGGAACAGGTGTGGTAACATTCCCATAGCCAGTTGCATGGAAATGCACTCCAATACCTGGGAACATCCTGGTGGTGTTGGCCCTTGTCTGTCACTGTGAGCAGGAGCTAGAACTGTCGTTTGGGAAACAGCATTTCAGATGGGTTGGGGATTTACCTCTAACAAGATACACTGTGGAAAGAGGGCAGCAAACAGGAGGGGGATGTGCCTGACCTGACTACAGACTGTAAGTGCTGCTATATTGCATATGGAGTAATGTTGGATTAACATTCTCTGGATATGCCTGTTATACATGTTGCAGTACCTGCCATGTCAGTTCCATGTATAGCAGAATCCCCATCTGCTGGGTCATCTGCAGATTGGGCAGTGTTGTGCCTATGGTTTCATGTGTTAGCCATGATGCTTCTATCTGCGGAATGCAGAAGGTAGTGTGAGGATTGCAGTCTGTAGATGGTGAAGGCCATGACAGTTATTGACTACATATCCCTCATTGGACATATGTTGCAACAAACCCCATTACAATGGTAGATTAATGAGTGCATCACAGCAACATGTCTATACTGGCCCTGTGTATGTGCTGTCAGCCACAACTCTGTCAACCTTTGCACATATGTCGTGCATGAAGTGGTGCATATGTGCTGTACACCATAAATAGTGTTGTCATATCTGATAATACGCCAGTGATATATCAGAATGCTACACATGTCATGTACAGTAGGGGTTACACTTAATGCCATACCCTAGATATTCTGTGGATGTTTGTACAGTACTGAGGTCTGTGTAGTGATGGTGAATGTCGGCAGTGGGTGTATTGTTAATATGTACTATGGCCTATGTACAGACTGTGGTAGATGTCATTGTTCTAGCTCCCCTTCTATCTGATGTTACATGCTGCTCCACTGTATGGTACTATTTGACCTTACATGTGTTTAGGGCCATACACACACACACACACATGTCCCATACCACAGACAGCATCAGACCAGACTGTGTAGCAGCCCAGTATATGTAGGGTCATTCTGTGAGTGGCACATATGAGGATGGTGTAGGACAGATAGTCCATATACTGTACTATTATGTTAGCGTACCATATGTGGCTGTGTTCACATTGGTTGTGGTTATGCACTGTCACACAGTTGTATCCTACCCTGTGCTGTGACATGGCTGTCGAGTCTGCTATATATGCAGGTACTGTACCATGACAACCTTAGGATGTCTGTCAGTAGCCAATGGCACACATGAGCAGATGTCATCTTCTACACACACCGTGTCTGTGACAGCAATCCCAATGACAGTAGCAAATGTCTATTAAGATACCAGCTATACATACCAGACATCCCCTTGCACTACTACATTGGGACTATAGGGGCTGGGGTAGGGCTATACTCCATGTCCAGGACATATGGTGGGACAATATAGACATGTACTTATCCAGATAGCCATATATATATATATATATATAAGTACACGTGTAGTACTTCCAATTACCATTGTCATGGCAACCACCCACTATGACTCCCTACATCATGTGGGCATATTTCCTGTACATTCCCTATGTGATGGACATCCTTCCTGTGTATGGGCATAAATGTTACAGACAGCAGGTAGCAATACCTCTTACAGGAGAACCTGCACGCTCAGGGCAGCCACATATATGTAGGAGGATCAGGACATACAGACAGACTGTGAGTAGAGTGGTGTAATGCTATGCATAGTACTGGTGTTACAGGGGTGTGTGTGTGTACATACTAGTTTACCTTGGACTGCAGTCTGTCTGCATAGCTCACTACTGTGGGCCTATACTCTAGCTGGACAGAGGTGTGCCTATCATATGTTGTCTGTCCACCACACAGGTCCTAAGTTGGATATTACACTGGCAGTGTGTGTGTTGTGTGCTAGCAGTACATGGCTATATCTGGTTGTGTCCCTGATTCCTTATTCCTGCCTAAGGGTATGTTGCAACACATCCTGTAACACCAGCATGTTTCACGGTGTGTAACTGTAATATTGCGGGTATGGCCCTGCGTTCCTGCCTTTGTCCTCCACATATATGGCAGCCTTTATGCTGCTGTGATACATTAGGGGTTGTTAGGTAATGGCCTATCATTACCTACTGCTAGCATTCCTACTATCATCCCAGTCATAGCGTGGACACCCGCAACATTTGTTGGTCAGGGACCATACATGTGACATACATTGACATTACCACAACTAATGAATGTCCCCCTAGGGCTTGACTACAGGGTGTAATTGGAGGCTGCTGAACTACATCTGATATAGGTTCATAGGTTCATACTAGGCTATCTGCCCTAGGGCATTTATAAGCCTAGCCAGAGTGTGTTTGGCATTCGCCACCCATTTTAAATTTATTTTGCTATGCCCTTTTTCGAGGTTAGTATACTGTGCCTCTGTCTAACAGAGACACAGAAGTGATACCCGGGGTAAACCTACAATCTCCCATCCACTCATCAAGATTCCTCTTGAAGAGAGTCAATGAGGGACTCTGCCTAACCTGGACTGGGATTTTATTCCAGAGTGAAGGGAGCCTCTGGGTTATGAATCTGTCCCTCCAGCATGTCCTATTTATTTCAGTGCTGAGGTTCAAGTCTCTTGAGTGCGTAGCTCGATGGGATTTGGATTTTCTGAGGTGCAGCATGTCCATTAATTCCGGGTTGGACATGGCTTTATACGTCAGGCACAGATTGCCTCTGAACAGGCGGTATGCCACTGAGTAGAGCTGGAGTTTCTTTAACCGGGCAGCATATGGCATCTGTTTGAGCCCTTTGATCCTCTTGGTGAGGTACTTTTGGGGTCTTTCCAGTTGCTGCAGGTGTCTGGTAAGGTACATCCCAAAAGGGGCATTGTACTCAATTATGGGCCTGATGAGGGATGAGTAAAGAGGCACGATGACATCCCCTAATCTAGATGTGAATCCCTTCATGATTAGGTGGGCTATATAAAATGTATTTCTAACTACTTTGGCCACGTGGTTGTCAAATGAGAGATTGCTATCAACTTGGGTCCCCAGGTCCCTAATTACTTCTTCTGTATTTAATGGATTACCACCTATGTGGTAATTTGTGGGCACTTTGTTTTTGCCAAAGGGGATGACTATACACTTTTTGGCATTTAGCTTGAGGCCATGGCTCTGGCACCAGTTGTCTGTTTCTATGAGGCCCTTTTGGAGGATGCTTGTGTCGGCTGGAGAGTTGATTATGGCGCCCAGTTTGCAGTCATCTGTGAACTTGGTCAGCCACAGTCCTTCCATGTTGGCCTGTACCTCCAAGAAATATATACCGAACAAGAGGTCCCAGGACTGAGCCTTGTGGGACACCACTTGTAACTGGTTTGGAGTCTGACATGGCTCCAGCAATTCTAACCATGTGGGTTCTGTCCTTGAGCCAGTTTGCAATCCATCTAGTGACATAGGGGTTTATATTTAAGCTGGTGAGCTTATCTATAATGCCCGAGTGGGGTATTGTATCGAAGGCTTTTGCGAGGTCCAGGTAGGCTGTGTGGACCACCTTCCCCTCGTCAATCACCTTGGTGACTGTTTCAAAGAAATCAACCAGGTTTAAGAGGTAGGATCTGCCCTTAACAAAGCCGAACTGGGTAGGATCCAGTGTCTGTAGGTCGCCAATATCTTTATTTATGAGGTCCATGATGATCCTTTCCATAGCTTTGCAGACTAAGCTAGTCAGGCTTATGGGGCGATAGTTTCCAGGATCTGTTGAGGCACCACCTTTATGGAGAGGGACCACTGTTGCTGTACGCCACTCTTTGGGCACATATCCTGTAGTAAGGCTGAGATTGAACAGTAGTTTTATGTTTGGGTTTAGCTCTTCTTGGAGTTCATGTAGGACGCAGCCCGGGACACCGTCTGGTCCCATTGATGCTGTGTTTTTTGCTTTGGAGAGGGCAGCTCTTACCTGAGCATCTGAGATGTCAGGGGGGCAGCACTCTGCTGGGATAGATATTTGCCCTTTTGGTGGGGAGGAGAAGTTTGCGCTGAACCTGTCAGCTAGGATGTTGGCAATGTCTGTGGGTTCAGTGTATTTTTTGTCAGTTTGGACTAATTCTGAGCATATCTGGGAATTACCACCCAGGTTCCTAACATAACTAAAGAAAGCCTTGTGATTATCCTTAGTGTCCTGTGCAATTTTTCTCTCAAAGCTGGCCTTAGACAATTTTATGAGTGCCCATAGTTTTTTGCTAATACTGATCAGTGATGCCTTCCCTTTTTGGGATTTTGCTCTATCATTTAGTAGCTTCCTCCTTCTATTGTATAGTTTGTTTATGGCTGGGGTCCACCAGACAGGACGTCTGCCTTTGGAGGATTGGGTCTTGGTTTTATTTGGGATCGCATGATCCGTGCATTCCTGAAGGTGTTCATAGAATGCATTTATAAAGGATTCTGTGGTCTGGGCCGTATTTTCCACAGGCCCGGGGGCTTTGAAGGATTCCACCTCGGTTTTGAGGAGTGTGAAATTTGCTTTAGAGAAGTTTTTCACTGTGGTTTTCTGGGCAGGGGGTGGGGTCGGGATGTGAATATCCAGTGAGATTAGTTTATGGTCTGATCTTACCAGTGAAGGATACACTTCTGGTCTGGAGCATAGAGTCCCCATGTTGGTGATGATCAGGTCCAGTATGTTTTCCCCTCTTGTGGGAGTGATAACAAGTTGTTCCATAGCATTTGAGTTTATAAATTCTAGGAACCTTTGGGCTAGGGTGTTGGAGCTAGAGTAATGCTCCCAGTCTATGTTTGGGTAGTTGAAGTCGCCTAATATAATGTTGTTTGGAGAGACCTTCATATTTTTCAGTGTTCCCAGGAAGGCCGAGTGGGGTTCCTGGGTTTGGGAGGGTGGTCTGTAGCAGGCTATGAACTGGAAGGCAGTTTTACCCACTGTTAGTTGCACATGGATAGTCTCTGATGCTTCGTGCTTTGCCACCAACCTGGAGGTGTGAGTATCTTTGATGAATATCGATACCCCCCCTCCTTTTGTGGTTCAGTCCAAGTTTTGGGGCCGAAAAGCATGGTATGAGGTATAACCTGGTAGTGCTGGGGTGCTCTCGGGAGCCCTGAACCAGGTTTCTGTTACTGCACAGATATCGATGTTCTCCATGCTAAGGAGAGTTTCGAGTGCGTGCATCTTGAGGTTTAGACTTCTGGCGTTGAGTAGCATTACTCTTAGTTTCTTATCCCTTGTGATACCTATGGAGGTGGGTTTGTCTTTTGAGCCTTGCCTAAAAAAGGCACTATAGGGGTAGCAAGAGCCTTTGCCAATATCCGAAAGCCCAGGGGTGACAGGTGCAAGCCGTCCCTAGCGAAGCATCGTGGCTTGTCGAGCATATCGTCCCAAGCTGACAGGCATTGGATCCCCTTTGAATGACACCAGTACTTAAGCCAATTATTGAAATTGATCATCTTGTCTTCATATTGTGGCATCATTCTTGGTGAGGGTAAGATGCTACTCAAGGTCAGGGTTATACCAGCCTTGGCTACATGCTCAGAGAGCTCCTTTATGTCTCTTTTCATGTAGTCCAGGGAGGTATGTCTCAGGTCATTCACACCAGCATGGACAATGACTGAGTCATATTTGTACTTGCCTTGGAGTGACCTGAGTGCTTGTGTTATGTGGCGGATCCTAGCGCCCGACAGGCTGCTCACCATGACCCTCTCCTGACTGTTACGTATTGTGCAGTCAAATCTTTTGTCTACTGTTGTATGAATTGAAGAGCTTAGCCTGGACACCAAAGTATGTTATATGGTTATTTGTGAGTCATACATACACATATATATACCTATAGCTGTCTATCTCTTTACATTTACAGATGTATAGCTGTCCATATGTCCATGCATGTTTGGCCTATATATGCGGCCTGTATCTCATTCTCTTGGCAGTTGACATGGATGACCTTAGGACTGAGGTAAGTCATTCCTGCCGACTCGTACGTATTTCAGACGTATCATCTCCATCAATATATGCGTTCTACTACATATAACTGTGTAACTTGCAACATTTTAAGTGTATTAGAGCAAGATATGACAGATATCCCTATATGTACCCACATTATGGTGCACTATGTCCGGGATTCATGCATTAAGAGGTTGTGTGGTGTATTATTACTACATTTCGTGTTCTGCTGACTGATTGTGCTGGATGATATGTATGTGAAGTGAGTGGTTATGTACATCTGCCTTGGTTTACTGGTAAATCACGTAGTGTATGATATGCAGCATCCTGGGTGTGGGCCTTCCAGAGGCTGTATATTTTGTTTCAGGGCAGAACACCGGCTGTCGGATACAGAGCGAGTTAGGGACATTTGAACGGTTGTACGAGGGTGTGCGGGTTTGCGCAGAGCTAAGCAATGCTAACCTCCGGTTGCATTTCCTTACACTCAGCTAGCATCTACTTAGCTCAATCTATGTAGGCAATGCTTACCCCTGCGCAAATACATGTACACACACTTGCAACTGCTTATCCATGCATACTACTGCTGTTATGCGCTTACACATGCTTACTAGTGCCTTAGTCATTATGACACTTCACATGTGCATTTCAGGCAGTACTCCTGTGCAAATATAAATGTTACTTATTAGGTTATACAGCACAACGAACTTAGCATACAGATATCACATGGAAAATAGGATGTGCTGCAGTGGGACTCAACCCGAAAATGCATCCGCATTAGGTGGATGCTCTGGCCACTACACTACTGCTGTTAAGCTTCATTTGCATATGTCTACCATAATGACATACCCATGTTCCCTTCCCCTGGCCTCCGAGCTGCATGTATACAGCATCCATTTATTCCCCAGTTGCTAGCCCTGCCATACCACACCTCCACACATTTCCCTCTCTGCATGTCTCGGTACACCTCCAGTATACTGTCCCCACCCAAGCGTCTGCAGGCTCTTCATCCATTTAGTCCACATATGTACCAGCCTTCCCTTGATCCTCCTCCGATACTGGTGGTGACATCGATGTGGCCCACAACAGTTGGTTCATCCCACCAGGGACGGACCTGTTGTTGTGTCAAGAGTAGACCTAGCTGGTTTACATGTTTCTCCCACTGGTAGCATCCTGCCAGGGTATTATGTAGCAGCAGTTTGCTTACACACCTGGCCAGCCTCATCTCCCAGTTCCACGGAACCAACACCCCAGGTGTGATATACTGTGCATTACGCATGCTGACATGCCCCCACAGTGTGCACCGCATATATCATTATTACCTTCAGTATTATGCAGGACTACTGTTCTCACAGTATGATTGGACAGGCACTGTTCTGTACTGCACATAGACTGCTCATAATACTGAGGTTGAGCAATGGACACATGTTCTGGTATTAATCTACACACACATATACATTTCCTATACTGTTGGATGCCTGTGCTGGATGATATGTTTGTGATCCCAGCAGCTGAATGTGTATCCACCATGGCTTAGTGGAACTCAAGTTGAATATAGTGTGCAGGGTCGGGGGTTTGCAACCTGGCAGTGCAGATTATTTTGTTAATGGCCACAACAGCTGTTGGCTACAGAGTGACTAAAGCACTGTAGAACATTTGTAGGCAAGTATGCGCTGGTTTGCTCGAAGCACAGCATTACTGACCTCTGGTTGTGGCATCTTGCACTGAGTTAGACTCTACATTGCTTCACCAGTGTGGTACTCACATACCGGCGGCCAAACAGGCTTACACCCACTTGCTCCCACACACACATGTGCAATGTCATGCATTTTGTTCACATCTGTCAACTGGGACAATCGGACTGTATTCTTGTCCATTGTCAGTGGTGGCCCAGGGTATAGAGCTCCACATTGACCCCACCTACTTATTCCAATTAATACTGGGGTGTTCACATTCATAGAGGGTAACAGACATAACATAGCTATGTCCCCCATTCATTATGCTTAGTTTACGTTAAAATGTCAGTATTATCCATGCTTAGGTCAGGTTTACATGTCAGGTATGACTGTTGACAAAGGTCAGTTTAAGGTGAGGTTGGATTCCTGTTTCACAGGTCTGGATAGATTACATGCAGGTATTCGGGGTAGGTGTAGCTATGCCATACCTGTATGGTATAGTAGAGGGGAATAGCTAAGGAGTGGGTAGGTAGGTAGTGGGGGGGTGACATTGTAACTGTATAGTAGCCTGTAGGTATAATTGGATGGGGAGCAATAGGGAAGGTTTGTCAGATGTTGGCATTCGTATGCGAGGTAGGACAAGAGGTGTTGGTATCACTAGTTGATGTAGTGGTATAGAGTGTGAGGTGGGGGTGAGGGTTTCACAAGGTGGTGAGCCTGTGCTGCTCCAGGTGTGCTTGTGGTGTTCCTTCATGTGTTAGTTAACATGTGTCCTGTGGGACAGCTGTGATACTACATGTGGGTTGGGGTTCCAGATACTGGCAATATAGTGGGGGAAGAGGGTGTCACCTACATGTAACCTTAGACATTAATAGAAATGGAACAGGGGCTGATAGGTACTTGGTGTGCATAGGGCACAAAGGGGGGTGTTAGGGGAATTATCCAGGAATGTGCAGGATGGCTGCAGGGAAGGTTCACAGCTGGCCATGTTGTCTACGACAACAGCTGTGCATATGCACTGTATTTAGTGTTTGTGTTGGACACTCACACCCCTGGGTAGGAGTGAGGACTACAATAATACCTTGTGATGCCTATTACATCGGCTTACATGACTACAGTGGGGTGTTGCGACCATGTGTTCATAGGTGTTGTGTAGTGGATTATGCAACAACACATATGGTTATACCATACTTTACCATGTAAACTGGATTGTGCTGTGGTGGGACCCATATCCGGAATGGCTGCCTGTTAGGAGAAAGCATGCCTGTAGACTATACAGAATCCGCAGCCTGTCCAGAGTTTGCTTTATAATATTGGTGTGTTCCTCTTACAATTTGCACCTGTCTGGCAAATACCCGGGAACTGACGTCATTAAATACAGACAAGTATTTGAGTTTAAGACTCCACATCCTTCAGATGAGTCATGCTAATGCATAACCTACTATTCTATCAGCTTTCTAAGGTTGTAAGTGGAATATGTGCTTTCTGTCCCCCCAACGGTTTAGGTTCTGTCCAGTGGTTTTGCTGTTAGAGGTTGAGAGGTATGGGTGGAAGCTCTGCCCAATTCACAATATTACTTACATCCCCGGGGCAGTCCGAAT
Organism: Protopterus annectens; assembly: GCF_019279795.1. Taxonomy (NCBI): domain Eukaryota; kingdom Metazoa; phylum Chordata; order Ceratodontiformes; family Protopteridae; genus Protopterus; species Protopterus annectens. Next base: position 65,139,448 of record NC_056743.1, on the reverse strand, counting down.
ACAACTGCACCAGTCAAAACCTGCACGCCTAGGCCAATAATTGCATACCCATAGTTCCCCCACCTGCCCCTCCTCTACAGCACTTATCCTTACTGTGGGTGCAGATGGGGTATAACCACACCACTACACACTGCCCACTCTCCATGTGTCGGGACCCATGTCGTACTTTGTCTCGACCCATGGGGCATCAGGCTTGCCCAACCTACTGGTCCGTGTACGTACATGGCCTGGTTGGATAAATCATTACAGGGACTGACTCCGATGATCATTAATTTTTGGGGTGTCCCACAAAGGACATTGATGTCTTTGTTTCAAGATTAGACTTGGCAGGTCTCTCCCACTGGTAGTATCCTATCTGTGGTCTGGGAAGCAGTGGTGTGTTTACTTGTATCGTGTTTTTATGTTTCACCTGTCTAGGCAGGGGGGGGGGTTGATGCTACGTGTTAGACATTTGTTGATTGGACCCCTCACCCCCATTGGCACGGCCTGTGAGCATATGTAATCCTTAACTGGTGTACCATATATATATATATATATATATATATATATATCTGCTGTATACTACTATTTAATAAATTGTTTTCTAGTCCTGAGGAGCTTTCCCGGGGTCTCTGCTGTAAATGAGCCAAAAGCTCAGCCAGACTTACCCGGTAACAGATGTAATTTAAATACATAATTCAATTAATATCCTAGCTATATATATGTGTATGTTTACACACACACACACACACACACACACACATATATATATATATATATATATATATATATATATATTTTAAAAACGAACACAAAAACCAAATAAAATAACTGCCAGAAAACGGACTGAGAAAACCAAAAGTCAGGAGACAAAATAATTCTTTTTACGCGTTTCGTTCAATTTTAATCACACTTGAACTTCATCAGAATAATTAATGAAACTTCATACCCAGTATAAATACACATTTGTAACAGTCATGTGACTACATCTTCCTGTAATTAATTACAAACATAAACGGAAATGTATCCAAAACAAAAATATATATTTGTTCTTAAAAGTCATAGTAAGTGAAATAATGAAAGTATTCCCATATAGATTTCTAACTTTTTTAGGAAATTTCTAACTTTTTAGGAAAATTTATAACTTATTTTGAAGAAACAATGTTGAAACCATCTTAATCTTTGTGCTTGTAGAAAACACTTGATGTTAATAACATCATTTAGCCCTGGGGACTCATCTGCATTCAACAGAATCTGCCACATAGCCTCTTGACACTCTAATTTTACTTTAAAATTGCCTGAAAACTGTGCATCATTAATTTTCTCAAGTACGGAAAATCTAAACTTCTTAAAATTATCACAGGTTAGAGCGTGTCTTGCTAAAGCATTTGATGTGTCCTTCTTTCTAATGGCCAAATGATGTTCATATATACGCTTATTCAAAGTTCTAAAAGTTTTGCCTGTATAAAAGTGTCCACATGTGTCACACACTCCAATGTAGACAACACATTGTGTCTTACAGGTGTGATGACCTTTGGTGTAAATAGTTTTGTTTAAATCTTTCAAATGTATAATATTACTACCTGAAATAAACCTACATTGTCTACATTGGTTACATGGGAATGTTCCTTGTTTAACCCCTTCTTCACTAGATACCTTGACTTTCTCTATCAGACTCTTAATATTGACTGTCTTTTTATAAATGAAAGATGGGGTGTTACCTATGATAGTACTTAAATCTTTGTTACCCAAAATAACTTTCCAGTTATTGGATAAAATGTTCTTAATAAAGGACATTTCATTAGAAATGGGAATAGGGAAAGCCAACTTATATTCACTAACAGTGATGTTGTTAGTTGTGTCAAAAGTACCTTGTGTTTCTAAAACTTTTCTCAAAATCGTTCATGCTTTGTCAATTCTCAAACTTATTACTTCTTTTTGAATATCATTTAACCAATTGTTGCCATACCCTCTGTCTATAAAAAAGTTGTGCAGCTTGTCAATTTCAGTGAGAAATACTTCATCTCTACTAGTTAATCTACTCAGTCTGATAAGTTGTCCCTTGACTACCCCACGCTTCATGAACTCAGGATGTAAACTATCATGGTGTAAATACTGGTTCACGAAGGTGGGCTTTCTATAAATGTCACTTTCAAACATAGATTTATCTTTATTAAAACTTAAAAGAATGTCTAGAAAGTTGATGTCGACACCGAAATGACCAATAGTGAACTTTAAAAAATTAGTAGAGTTGTTTAAATCATCAACAAACTTTTCAAAGGAGTTAAAGTCACCATTCCACAAAAAAATCAAGTCATCAATGTATCTCTTATAAAAGAGAATACGAAAACTTGATGAATGCGGATATAGAAACTTAGTCTCCCACATGGCCATCACCAGGTTTGCAAAACTTGGGGCTACCCTCGACCCCATCGCAACTCCTGAAGTTTGTTGAAAAAATCTTTCCTCGAAAACAAAAAAATTGTTTTCTAATACTATGTCCATTAAAGTACATATGGTGTTAACCAAATCATTACTTGTGCCTGTATATGTACTTAAATATTCCCTTAAATAATCAACCCCAATGTTTTGATTAATACTTGTGTAAAGTGATTCTACGTCTAAAGTAGCAAAACTAAACATGTTACCTCCGATGTCAAATTGACTTAATAGTTCCAACAAGTGCCAAGAATCTCTAAGATAAGACTTTGTTCCTTGAACAATAGGATTCAAGTGCTTGTCTAACCAAATGGAAATACTCTCAGTCTTGGAATAACTTGCAGAAATTATTGGTCTAAATGGTATATTATTGCCTTGTTTGTGTAGTTTCGGTATTCCAAACAAGGTGGCTAACTTGGGGTATTCAATACACAAAAATTCATACGTGTTGTTATCGATGTTACCTTGTGTGAACAAGTCAAAAAGTAATACATCCATTTTCCTGAAACTTTTTGCAATGAAATCTTTACTAACTGTTTTATAACAGCAAGGGTCATCTAACATCTCATTCATTGCCCTAATATAGTTATTAGATTTCATTATTACTATAGTACCCCCTTTGTCAGCTTTCATTATACGCCATTCTTTTTTGTTGGCCATATAAATCAAAGCTTTTGACTCAGCATCAGTTAAGTTGGAACTATGATGTTTTGCATACTTATTCAACTTTCTAAAATCTTGTTCACATAGCTTTCCAAACACATTTAGGGTTGAATTCAACAACGGATTAAAAGTACTTTTTTTCATGTAATTGTCAACACCAATATTAATTTTAGTCATACCATCAAAAATAAACTTAAGATTCAGTTTTCGAAGATACATTTTCAAATCTACTATTAACTTACAAATGTTCACATTGTTAGAAGGAACAAAAGAAAAACCTTTTTGAAGCACTGCAAGTGCCTCATTAGGTAATATTTCACCAGTCAAGTTTAACACAGCAATGCTGTAATTCAATTCTTTTTCCGGTTCTTGCCTTTTCCCTTGTTCCTTGTCTGGACCCTTCCAGACCATCTCGGCGTCTTGATGTTCCCTACTTTGTCTTTTAGAAAAGGGCCCGATTTATTTCCAGAAGAAACTGCCTGTGCAAAAGATGTATTTGCCTTTGCAGTTTCTGAAGAATCATTTTGAACTTCGTTGTTTATAACACTAACAGATGAACAAGGAACTGAAGAATGTGTATCCTTGTTAGTCAAAATGTTACTGTTGTTAACTGAATCAATATGAATATTACTTGATTCAGTGTCTGGAAATTTACCCCTTTTCTTTTTAAGTGGATACGCTGTATTGTTATGATATGCAGTCAAAACTCTTTTCAACTTTTTTTGCTTCCTTTCAAAGATGGAAGCTCGAAATCTGTCCAATTTAGCGTTGATGCCATAATACAATGTAGAAAGATTATCGAATGCTTCAGAGACCCTGATATTGTTATCTAATACTTCCACTTGTTGTCTTAAATTAAGTAACTCTACCCTGTAGTGCTCAGTTAATACTTTCATGAACGCCAAACCGGCGTTGTTGAAAATTTCAACACATTGTTTATATAAACTGTCACCCTCAGTGGCACAATTAGGGAATCTAAAGCTTCGTAATCCAAATGGCACACATTTCAAGCGTATACATTCGTCCAAGTAAAAAATCTCATTTTGAAGGGAAACACACTTTGTGCACAACTTTTCCAAATTGAAAATGTCCTTTTTACAAGATGAAATAATGTCAGAAACCACCGGAATATTTAGGTCACTTACTTGTTTTGAATCATTAGCCTCTACGTTAATATAAAATGGGTTGGCTGTATTACGAAAGGTTTGTTCAAAAACTTTGTCGTTACAGTTAAAATAATCCACATGTTTAGTCGTAGATGAGCTTCCAACTGATGAAACCAAACCTGTAGCATTGTTACTAACTTGCTTGGAACCACAATCAACTCTAGTCCTTGAAGCGAGCGAATCAACCCCATTACTTCCTGGACTATTTGATGATGTTGTTGGATAGATAGACACAGTCCCGCCTCCCTTCTGCCGGGCCAAAGCTTCTTTTACTGCTTCCTTCACTATGGAGCTAATAAGCTCATGGAAAGTGCTGCCCGACTCGGGTACAGGGTGTACAGATAAATTAAGCAACGCTTCCTGACTGGAATCTTCTTCTGCCATTTACAGGCAAAAAAGTACAACTTTTTTTAAAAACGAACACAAAAACCAAATACTTTCCAAACACATTTAGGGTTGAATTCAACAACGGATTAAAAGTACTTTTTTTCATGTAATTGTCAACACCAATATTAATTTTAGTCATACCATTTATTTATTTTTTTTTTATTTTACATTTGTTAACCGGGCTAGTCCAATTGGATACATGTCCATTTTCAGTGGAGGCCCGAGGAGAAAAGCTCCGCTAACTACTTCATAATAAAATAATACAACAATATACAATAGTATAAAACAACAAAAAAACAAGAACATTAAAACTCAAATACAGTATAATTAGGCAATAGAGAACAAACTGTGCCTTAGAAGATAAGCACGGTCAGTAACTAACAAGGTTAAAAATAAAAATTAATTACAATATTTATAAGTTGAGAAAAGGGTGCTAGCTATGTTTAGGAGGGGGGGGGACAGAGACACCACAGAAATGGAAATAGTATAATGATAAAGGTAAGAAAGAGGAGGAGAGGGGGGTAAAGAAGGGAGGGAGTGAAGAAGGTCAGCTAGGGTTATTGCAAGAGAAAAGTCAGAGGTTGGTTAGGAGATGTTTATTTAGATTCAAGTAAGGAGGAAGTCAAAAGGTCAGCCAGCGTTATTGCACGAGCATAGCCAGTGGTTGGTTAGGAAGTGTTTGAGTTTGGTTTTAAATAAAGGAATTGAGGTCAGGGATGTAAGGTCTTGGGGAAGTTGATTCCACACTTTGCCAACTGAGTTGGAAAAAGTAGAGTCGCCTGCTGTGTTATTTGATAGAGAAGTTTGAATTAAAATTTTATTGCAAGAGCGTAGGTTTTTTAGATTACTGTAGGGTTTTATGAGGGTGGAGAGCATAGGTGTGTTATCTGGGTAATGGAGGGCTTTGTGGGCAATTGTAAGTTGGTAATATTGAATTAGTTGTGGTAACTCTAGCCATCCTAGTTTTAGGAGATTTATGCAATGATGAGTTCTATATGGAGAGGCAGTAGCAAATCTGGCAATGTGGTTGTATGAGGTAGCAAGATTGTTGAGATTATATTTTGAAAGATTAGTGTATATGGGGGAAGCATATAGTAAGGTAGAAATTAAGTGGGTTCGAGATATAGTAGTTCTAGCTTCAGGAGTTAGGAAAGACTTGATTCTGTAGAGTGAGCCTAGTTTTCTGTTAGTTGATTTTATGATGGAGTTAATATGAATATCAAATTTTAGTTGGTTGTCAATAATCACACCCAAGAGTTTGGTTGTTTGGTCTGGAGTAATTAGGGTACCATTGTTAGATGTGAGAGTGAAGTTGATAGAGGGAGAGAGGTGTGTGGGTGTAAAGAGGAGGAGTTTGGTTTCTTTGGGTTGAGGAGGAGGCAGTGATTAGAGAACCATTTCTCTATGGTGGTGAAGGTTTTTGAGTGATGGAGTGAAGGTCGGCCTGGGTAGTGGCAGAGCAGATAATGGTGGTGTCATCAGCATATTGAATGCAAGTAGATTGAGGGGTGGCAAGATGCAGGTCATTAATAAAAATAGAAAACAACAGAGGACCTAGGATGGAGCCCTGAGGGACCCCTATAGAGGTGGGGAGAAGTTCAGAAAGATGGTTGTCCCATAGGACAGCTTGTTTCCGATTATGAAGATAGGATGTGAACCAGCTTAATGCAAGATTGTCCAGAGAGAGGGATTTTAAACGATGTAAGAGTAGTTGATGATTGACCATGTCAAAGGCTTTTGACAGGTCTACGAAGAAAGCTGAAGAAAGAATATTGTTGTTGCGATTTTTGTTAATGGAGTCTATGAAGGAGATTAAGGCTGTGGTGGTGCTATGGAAAGGTCGAAACCCATGTTGGCAATTGGCTAGGAGATTATTACATAGGAGGTGATTAAGCAACTGTTTGTGGATGCATTTTTCCATTATTTTTGCAAGGGGAGATAGTAACGCTATGGGCCGGAAGTTAGAGTACTCAGTTGAGTCACCCCCTTTGAAAAGAGGAATGATGTGTGAGATTTTCCAAACTAAGGGGATAGTGCTTTCTTTTAAAGTCCTGTTAATTAGTATAGAGATAGGGTAGGCTATAGCTTTTGCACCTAGCTGGAGGTATTCGGCTGGTAAGTTGTCAGCTGAGGGGGTTGTGGGTTTCAGTTTTTGAAGTAAGGACAGTATGTAAGAGGTAGGTATGGGTTTGAGTTGAAATAAGGGAGGAGTACAGCTTGGGGTAGGTAGTGTAGAGGTGTCAGGGTTTTGTTGGTTAGCTAGATTTAATATTGCTGAAGTAAAGAATGTGTTAAAGGCATTGGCTGTTTGTAAGGGGGAGTCAGGGTTGGAGCATAGTGGGTTAGGTGTTGCAGCTTTGCCAGGAGATAGTAGTGTGTTAATAGCGTTCCAAAATTTATGTGGTTGGTGGGGGGAAGATAGTTGTAGTTGGGTATAAAAGTTCTTTTTATCTTTTAGGATGGCTTGCTTTGTCATGTTTCTTTTTTGTTTGAAAGTAAGATGATCAGTACTGCTTTTAGTGGTTCGCCATTTAGTCCAGGCTTTATTCCTACTAAGGATTAGTTGTTTAGTATTACTTGTGAGCCATTGAGCTGTTTTAAATTTCATGCGTATAGAACGCAGTGGGGCATGATGCTCAAGAATGGTAAGAAAAATATTATTAAAGTGGTTAACAGCTTCATCTATAGGGAGAGTCTTAAGAGGTGACCAGTTAGCATGCATAAGTTCATTTTGGAACTTATAGGGATCAAAATTTTTTTTGCTACGCGATGAACGAATTAGGGGAGGTATAGCAAAATGTGTTTTATGCCTAATAATAAAGGTTAAGGAGTGGTCACTAAGGTCATCTGGTAGAGTTCTTGTTGTATATTTTTGTTGGGGACTATTAGTTAAGATCCAAGGTTTCTTTATTATTAAGTTTGTTTGTTCTAGTTGGGGAGTTTATGTTTTGAGAGAAACCATGTAAGTTAATAAGGGTAGCTGGATTGGTTTGTTTACATGAGGTCCAATCAATATTAAAGTCTCCTAAAAGTATTGTTTCTTGAGGGAGGTTTAGTGAGAGCCAGTTTAGTAGGTCTTCTAGTAAGGTAGAATTTTTGCCTGGAGGAAGATAGGTACAGATGATATTGATAGTTTTGTGAGGGTTAATCTGAAGTTTGGAAATAATAATTTCCGCATTTGTGTCTTTTAGAAGGGTATGATTTGTTTTACTTACGTCCAGTCCTGCTTTAAAGAGTATAGCTACACCACCTCCTTTTTTGTTTAAACGGTCTTGTTTTAGAATATTATAGCCAGGGGGAATAATTTCATTATCTTTTATTGTAGGTTTGAGCCATGTTTCAGTTAGACAGAGAATGTCAAACTGTTGGACTTCTAGAAGTGCATGTATTAGTGGAATTTTGTTGCAAATACTGCGAATGTTTAGATGTGCAATTGAGAGAGATTTTGGAGGTTTAGTATTTGATGTGGACATTGTTTTAACTTGTTGCCAGTTAGGGGATAGTGGGGAGGAGTCAGGGCCAGGGTTGGGGTGTATATCTCCATCAATCAAGGAGAAACTTACTATAAGGTTATTAAATTGTGAGGGTTTGCAATAGAAGTTTTGTTTTGTGAGGGTATGAATAAGGTATTTAATGTGAGACAGACGGTGATATTTAGGTTGAAGATAAGAGTTGTTGTAAATGGGACTGAGGTGGGTTATGGATGTAGTTATGGTGGTAGCTAGGGTCTGCTTACGTGGGATGCAAGGAGTAGAGTATAAGGATTGCTCATAGGAGGTTGAGATAGGTGGAGGAAAGAGTAGTTAGAAGAGTTAATAGTATGATAGTGTGATATTGGTTAGACATGATATTTAGAATAAGAGAGAATGTCAAAAAGTATATATTCTGGATAGTAGAAGGATGGATGAGGGAGGAGACTATTAGGGTTTGGGTGGAGACAGGAAGATGTTATGATTGGTCCAGAGTTAGGAGGGGTGTGGCTAGGTAGGAATAAGTGTAGAGGTTCTAGGAGTGGGTGGGATTTGGGGGTAGGGTGGGGAGCGGAGTGAGCCCGCAGGGCGAACAGAGCGGGAAGACACAAGGGAGTGCTGAAGTGCAGAAAACAATCTATAGAGTGAAGGAAACAGCAGGTAAATCAACAAAGGTAATGTATATAAGGTGAAGAGAGCTTGACCTAAGGAAGTATTCAGAGCTGGGGTTCTAGTGTTTGGTAGAAGGATGTTTTAACAAAGGCAGTGAGGGGAGAGGGAAAACCAACTGTCTGTAGAAACAGATTCAGTTTATGAGACAAGTTAGGTAGATTGGGAGTGGGGATAAGGGGGTACTGGCTGCTGGCTGTCCTGGGAAGGTAATATGACTAATATACACAAGTCTTGAATTGTGTAGAGTAAACTTATATGAGTAGAACATACTTTCAATGTCTTATTGGTTAGGTTTCCCAAGTGGTTGTAGGGTTGTATCTTAGTAGATAGGAGCTCTGGTCTTCCAGGAGGGTGGTAGGCAGATTAGAGGGATGCTTGAAGGTTCCACTTAATCAAACTAAATAAAAGGGTAGGAAGAGAGAGGAAAATAGTAAGGCAAAACAATGTAAATACAAGGAGAGCAAATTCAAAAACTGTCACACAATTTACTAAGCAATTGCAGGATAATAAGATTAAAAATGAAATTCTATGCTAGAATGGAAAGCTTCAACAATGTACACTTGCTAAGTACGTTATCACAAATATTTGAGTAACACAGAATGGATTTATACTTCTATTAATTATACATCTTACTTGAGGTTTAAACATACAGGCAATAGTGTATTATGCTTTAGGAGTACGCTCAAATAAGAACAGAGTACGTTTATCCAAGAGTTCTTAATTCATATAGCTATAATTCTTATTCAGGCATTAATCCTGTTAACAGATTGCGTTTACAGGAGGACCAAATGTGGTAGCTGAAAATGGCTGTTGTCAAAAATAAACTTAAGATTCAGTTTTCGAAGATACATTTTCAAATCTACTATTAACTTACAAATGTTCACATTGTTAGAAGGAACAAAGGAAAAACCTTTTTGAAGCACTGCAAGTGCCTCATTAGGTAATATTTCACCAGTCAAGTTTAACACAGCAATGCTGTAATTTTATGTAACTTTTATATAGGCAAAACTTTTAGAACTTTGAATAAGCGTATATATGAACATCATTTGGCCATTAGAAAGAAGGACACATCAAATGCTTTAGCAAGACACGCTCTAACCTGTGATAATTTTAAGAAGTTTAGATTTTCCGTACTTGAGAAAATTAATGATGCACAGTTTTCAGGCAATTTTAAAGTAAAATTAGAGTGTCAAGAGGCTATGTGGCAGATTCTGTTGAATGCAGACGAGTCCCCAGGGCTAAATGATGTTATTAACATCAAGTGTTTTCTACAAGCACAAAGATTATGATGGTTTCAACTTATTGTTTCTTCAAAATAAGTTATAAATTTTCCTAAAAAGTTAGAAATTTCCTAAAAAGTTAGAAATCTATATGGGAATACTTTCATTATTTCACTTACTATGACTTTTAAGAACAAATATATATTTTTGTTTTGGATACATTTCCGTTTATGTTTGTAATTAATTACAGGAAGATGTAGTCACATGACTGTTACAAATGTGTATTTATACTGGGTATGAAGTTTCATTAATTATTCTGATGAAGTTCAAGTGTGATTAAAATTGAACGAAACGCGTAAAAAGCATTATTTTGTCTCCTGACTTTTGGTTTTCTCAGTCCGTTTTCTGGCAGTTATTTTATATATATATATATATATATATATATATATATATATATATATATATATATATATATATATATATATATATATTTCTACATATCTATATACATATATATATATATTTATTTTATTTATTTTATTTTACATTTGTTAACCGGGAGAAAATCCGACTGGATACATGTCCATTTTCAGCGGAGGCCCGGGGAGAAAAGCTCCAAACAATACAGATAAAAAACATTCAAAAACATTAAAAAAGTCAAACACGATCAAGTGAAGATTCTGTTGTTTCAATACTAGATCTAATGAGATATTAAATAAATACATTATAAGGATGTGATAGAATATGAATAAGGTAATGACATAGTAAATATTTATAATATTACTATAAAAAATTTCAGTTCAAAAATTCGACAGAATAAAAGAAACAGGAGAAAAATCTTTATCATGGGGTACAAAGTCATATATATATATATATATATCTGTATTTGTATGCATATATATATATATATATATATATATATATATATATATACTGCTATATATTTATGTCTAATGACATATGGATGTATGGGTGTCTGCATATGTATATATCTATATGTGGGTATTTAATTGCATTCTGTCTCTGTACACATTTGTACTACGGAGAGGGGGAGGTTTCACTCCATGTAGGTATGGGTATATATACACACACACCTCTACAGCTGTACATCTACATCTGGCTATTCCATTCTTTGCCATGTACAATAGACTGTGCTGCAGTGGGACTCGTAGCGGGAGTGGCTGTCCATTGAGTGGGGGCCCTGCCCAATGCACACTATTGCTTACATCCCTGGGGCAGTCCACATAGACCCACTACAGCCAACACCTGCTCAGCTAGGCCCATACTTTCATACCCATAGTTCCCAAACTGCACTGTCTCTTCGGCACTCTTCCTTACTCCAGGTGAAGGTCGGGTCTGGCCACACCAGTACAGTGTACCCACTCCCCACTTCTCGGGACCCATCACGTATGTTGTCTCGCCCCATGGATCATCAGGCTTCCCCTGCCTTGTACACTGGGAACATGCGTGGCCTGCTGTTCGACATAGATGTAATGGCAGAAAGCCCAAAAATACATCTCTTTTTTTAAAGATTAGACTTGGCTGGTCTCTTCCACTGGTAGTATATTGCCTGTAGTCCGGGAAGCAGTGGTGTGTTTATTTTTATTGTGTGTCTATATGTTTCACAGGTCTAGCTGGTTGGGGGGGGATGTGTTACACGTTTGTTGATTGGACCCCTCACCCCCATTTGCACGGCCTGTTAACATATGTAATATGTAACTGCTGTATCATATCCTAGCTGTATACATGTGTATATTTACACACACACACACACACACACACACATATATATATATATATATATATATATATATATATATATATATATCTACATTACTATATATAGATTTATCTGTATATGTATGCATACATGTGTATAGTTATATATTGCTGTATATATATATATATATATATATATATATATATATCTATATATATATATATATATATATATAAAACGACATATGGGTGTATGGGAGTCTGCATATGTATATATCTATATGTGGGTATTTATATGTATTCTGTCTATGTATATATACATTTGTACTATGGAGAGGGAGAGGTATATCTCCATGTAGCTATGGGTAGATATACACATACATACCTCTACATTTCTACATCTACATCTGGTTATTCTGTTCTTTGCCATGTAAATTAGACTTTGCTGCAGTGGGACTTGTAGTGGGTGTGGCTGCTCATTGGGCGACACCTCTGCCCAATGAATACTTTTGCTTACATCCTTGGGGCTGTCCATACAGACCCACTACAGCCAACACCTGCACACCTAGACCCATGACTAGCTACCCATAGTTCCCCCACCCGCACCTCCTCTACAGCACTCATCCTTACTCTGGGTGCACCGAATCTGAACACACCACTACAAGCTGCCCACTCTCCACTTTATGGGATCCATCTCATATGTTGTCTCGACCCATGGGTCATCAGGCCTTCCCACCCTTGTATTCCGGGTATTTACACACCCTGCCTTGAAAGGTCGTTGCACTGGCTTCCTCCCATATTATGACAATTTTTGGGGCGTCCGTGTTCCAAGATTAGATTTCACGGGTCCACTGTGTCTCCCCCCCGTTTGTATCCTGCCTGTGGTCTGGGGAGCAGTGGACTATTTACATTGTTTGTGGGTTTGTGTGTATGCTTCCTCTGTCTGGCTGGGGGGGGTGGTCATGCTACGTTTTACATGTTTCTTGCTTGGGCCCCTCACTTTCATTGGCATAGCCTGTGAACATGTCATTCTTGTGTGCTGTTTCCTATCAAAGCTTTAAATCTACACACACACACACACACACACATATATATATATATATATATATATATATATATATATATATATATATATATATGGGTCTACTTCATTTGATTGAAAGACCATTTGATCGAAACACCATTTGATTGAAAACCAGTATTCAAGGCAAATAACAGATTTATCCCGCTCCCCAATGTCGTACGACCCTGGATTTGATATAAATAGTTAGGGGGGTGTGGGGTTTAAAATGTGTACTTTTTGTTTTATTTTCTTCTTTTAAGGGAAACTAGGTGGGGGGCTTTGTCCCCCACACCCCCAATGTGGGGGGCTGTGCCCCACACCCCCACTAACTATATATACCAACTCCAGGGTCGCACGACATTGGGGGGGGGGACAAATCACAGTTTTATGCCTTGAATACTGGTTTTCAATCAAATGAAATTTCGATCAAATGGGTTTCGATCAAATGGTCTTTAGATCAAATGAAGTAGATATATATATATATATATATATATATATATATATATATATATATATATATATATATACACCATTTAGATGTATGGGATGTATGGCCTTATTCTTGCTTACTAGTACTGACATATGCTTACTACTGCTTCTTACTGCTTAACCTAACTAATGCTTTATGCATAATGATGCTAACACCTCACGTGCATTTCCTGCAGTACTCTAGGTTTTATATATGTATATATATATATATATATATATATATATATATATGTGTGTGTGTGTTCTTTAGTGGCAGCAGTACTCCAGGTCATATATATATGTTATTCCATGGGTTATGCAACATACATATTACTCATTACGTGCTTTGCCATGGGAAATGGTATGTCTTAGTTACCTTCCTGTCCCCCCCTTTCTCACTTACATCCATGGGGTGGTCCCATTAGAATGGGTCCATCCAACCCCGGCACACCTCGGCCCATAATGTTTTACCCATCATTCCCTCCATCCCCTCCCTCCTCCACATCAGTCATCCTTCCTACAGGTTCCATCGGAATCTCACCACACCACTACACATTGCCCACTCTCCACTTCTCGGGACCCATCATATATGTTGTCTCACCCCATGGATCCTCAGGGTTCCCACACATTCAGTCTGCAAACATACATATCCTTCTTTGCTTACCTGTAAGGCATGGTATGTTACCCCGAGGACTCTTTTTAGCAGTATGTTTGGGGTCATCCCACTAGGGACGAGCATGTATTTGTTTAGGATTTGACTTTGCAGGCTGACACTGTTTCTTCCACTGGTAGTATCCTGCCAGTAGTCTGGGTAGCAGTGCTGTGCTATGCCTAGCAGTACTTAATATTCAATTTGCATGGTATTTGCCTTTTGGCATTGATGTCTTCCTCATTACATGTTATATATCTGTCTTGTATCCTTGATTCATGTGTAGGTATGCTGTATGAGGTCCTGAGAACTTCAACACTTTATTGCAATAACACCTCACATCTGGCCTTACTCAGTACTCCAGTTCACATATTTATGTTATGTAGCAGGTTATACCACTTCACACTGTACATAGATTCAGTTCACATGTCTGGTTTGATTTCCTGTGGTGAGAATTAGTTTGCTGATACCTCATGTATATCTATTGCTATGATGGCTTAGTGGTTAACTATCTTGACTATAGTGTATAGGGTCCTGGGTTTGAGCCTTGCAGGGGCAGTTTATTTTGTTGCCCAGCAGAACATGGGCCATTGGATCCAGAGTGATTAAGGCACTTTAAAGTGGTTGTAAGTGGGCTTGCATGACCGTAAGCACTGCTAACCTCCGGTTACGGTTTCTTACACTCAGTTAGCTTCTACTTTGCTTAATCTGTGTGGGCAATGCTTACCTCCGGTCAAACGCACTCTTACCGCTTATTATTTGTGCTTAGACCTGCTTACTTGTGCTTTATTCATTATGACACTGACACTTCACATGTGCATTTCATGCAGTACTCCAGTTCACATTTAAATGTTATTATGTAGGTTATACGGCAAAACAGTGTAAAATTATGTTCATATACAGATTTCCCATGGAAAATGATTTGTGCTGCAGTGGGACTCGAATCGGGAATGCCTGTTCGTTAGGCAGATGCTCTAACCACTCCACTATTGCTGTGCTGCTTCATTTGCATATATAGTCCTTGTTATGTTCTTCAGCCTTTTCAGCTGCTTTAACCATAGCTAAGCGATGGGCAAACCTGCACACCTATGGTTAGCTGTACTCTGGGTTTTAAAAAAAATGAATACAAGGGTTTCTTTGCTTTATTTCAATGTACTGTTGCTGTTGAAAACATGGGATCTGTTGGTGATATGCGGACATCTATGAGGGGGTTACTCATTTATTTACACATTCTTCTGTTCTACTTTGCAGGGGCGTGTTTATTCTGAGAGTTGTGCTCTCAGACACGTCCCATGCACTCATCCGCGCTCAGTGTAGGATTTGGAGCTCAGGCAGAGCTCCTTCATTATTATGCATGGCGCGCTGCTTACGTGCAGGACTAGTTTAGTCCTGCACGGCAGATTAGTAAATCCGGGGGACAGTGTTTCAATCTGAAGAAATCTGTTGAGTTCACAGATGACTGCAAGCTAGGGGCTATAACTGACTCTCTGGCTGACACAGACACCCTCCAAAAGGGTCTCACTGAGACGGATGCCTGATGTCAAAATCATGGCCTCAAGCTAAATGCCAAAAAGTGCATAGTCATCCCCTTTGGAAAAAAACTAAGTACCCACAAACTACCACATAGGTGGTAGCCCCCTAAATATGGAAGACGTAATAAGGGATCTGGGGACCCAAGTAGATAGCAATCTCTCCTTTGATAATCCCATTGCCAAAGTTGTTAGAAAATCCTTCTATGTGGCCCACCTAATCACAAAAGGGTTTGCATCCAAATCAAAAGAGGTCATTGTGCCCCTCTACTCATCACTCATCAGACCCATCATAGAGTACAATGCCACATTTGGGATGTACCTTACAAGACAACTGCAACAACTGGAAAGACCATAGGTGTACCTCACCAAGAGGATCACTGGCCTCAAACAGATGCCCTATGCAGCTTGACTGAAGAAACTCCAGCTGTACTTGGTTGCATACCGCCTACTCAGAGGTGATCTCTGCCTGACATACCAAGGCCATGTCCAACCCAGAATTGATGGACATGCTCCACCTAAAGAAAACCATATCCCCTCGAGCCACATGCTCTAGGGATCTAAACCTCACCACAACAATAAATAGGACGTGCTGGAGGGATAGATTCCTGTCCCAGAGACTTCCCATGCTTTGGAACAAGATTCCAGTCTACATTAGGCAGAGCTCCTTGCTAACACTCTTCAAGAGAAACCTTGATGAGTGGATGGGAAACAGAAAGTTTACCCCGGGGATCACTTCAGTGGTTCTGCTGGACAGAGGTACAGGGAGCTAATCTAAGGGGGCGGCGAAAGCCAACACATTCTGGCTAGGCTTATAAATGCTTTCGGGCAGATAGCCTAGTACCTACCTATGAACCTATGAGTACCAGAACCTGTCGATTGCTGTAGATTAGCTGAAGTTGCAGAAAGCAATGTGCAGGTGGACAAGCTTTATGAGGAATTTTGTGATGTCCGTTCTTTACTACAGTCGCACAGCAATGCTGACAACAGGAGTTCTGCATTTTCATCTGTCAAAAGCACTAAACCTGAGTCTGTTGACAGGAAGTGGGTTGCCGTGTTTGACAGTTTGTCAGATTTGTTTAAACTGGTCTCCTTTGTGTTGAGTATTCCAACATCGAACACACCTTTCGAGCGAATTTTCAGTTTAATGTGCAATTATTGGACAGATGTGAAAAACAGGTGTGCAACTGAAGTGATAAAGGCTGAGTTACAAGTCAAAGTCAATTATGGATTGGATTGTGCAGCATTTTATCAGTTCATGAGAAACAATGGCAAACTGCTTGTCTGCACAAGATCAAATAAAAAGTATACATTTAAACATGCTGCAGGGGCAGCTAACTGAACTCGTTAGTTTTCATGTTTCTGCGTGCATAGTTGTCCTGTCTTGCATTATGTCCATTTAGTAGTTATTTTTGTAATATTACACATATAGCAACCTGCTCTGGTGACACCGGAGTTCATGTTAATCTTGTTGATCGAGGCCATAACCGGAAGTTGTCCAGACTGTCCTGGAATCTCAGCTGGCAAAGGTGGTAACCCTAGTCTAACCAGTTCCGATTTTGTATCATAGCTCAAAAAAATAATTTCTCTAGTTACTCCAATTTGCTCACCCAGCATTTCTAACAGGGCAGCCTGCAGGGAATCTTCAAAATATGCTAGCTCATTACACTCCCAGAAAAAATATGTTCCCAGTTACCTTTTTCTGCCCCATCACACCTCCATCATTTGCTGTTTACCTGAGGAAAAAATTAATCGAAACCTGCTTGGGGTATAAAAATACCTGTGTAAGCACTTTCAGGCAATGATCCTAAATCATCTAGATTTTGTAGCATATTTGGGAGGCATACATATACCCCCCCCATTATTTTTTTTGTGAATTGCTTATCTAATCTCTCTTCCCAATCCTTCCTAACCTCCTTAAATTGATTATTGTAGTTATTGTGCAGTGTTTTAAATGCTGTACTAATTATTCCTTTCTTAATGGCAACTTCTGTTCTACATTCATTTCCTATGTCATTATTGATTATTTCCATAGCTTTGCAGAGGAGTCTAGTGAGACTTATGGGTCTGCAAATGGCCCACCTTTGTGCAGAGGGATGACTGTTGCTATTCTGTTGACTGAAAGGAAAGTTAATTTTGTAACATAAAAGTGAAAGAAAAGCCATTGCAAAAACTGGAGTCTCTTTCCTGAAGTCCAAGAATGCCCTAGGGTATCTGCCATATAAAAATTCAAAAGGCCTAAACCTCATTAGCATTTGTGGCAACTTTCAGATAGTTAGCAGGGAGTCAGGTAGGAACTGGTTCCAGTTATTTCCAGTCTCCTTATTGGCTTTCCTCAACATCGACTTTATCATGTAATGAACGGTTCTACTAGCCCATCATCCTGATGGTGAAATTTTTAAATTCTGAATTGTTTTACTTTAAAACACTGTCATAAATGTTGTATCATTTTAAACATAAATAAGGTTCCTTGATCAGTAAGCATATCCTTGGGTGTACCCTTTAGTATTGATATTTCAGAGCAAGATTGATTTGCAATACTTAGTGGCATGTTCTAGGATTACTGCTATATACTTATATATATATATATATATATATATATATATATATATATATATATATATATATATATATATATATATATATAGATAGATAGATATAAACATAGATATATATTGGTGTCCATTAACTGATTTAATCAGTAATCTAATCCATGGCAATCCACTTAAAAGCTAAGTCTCAGAGCTCCTTTCTGACACTCTGGGCATCCAGAGAAGTAAATAGTGTGGGAAGAAATAGCCAGGGAATTGTTATGGCTAGGCTTGTATAGGCCCTAGGGCCGATAGCCTAGTACCAACCTATGAACCTATGCAAAACAATTACATTTCTTTTATCATTTCTACCCCACTCAATCTCCTTACTTCCCCCACATCTCTCTCCCTCTTCCCTGAACAACTATCCTTTCTCTCACTTACTTCTTTTCCTCTTCTCTGAAAGTTTGCTTAATCCTTTCTTATCCTTTCTTTTTTACTTTACTCTTACTTTTTCTCCCACTTCCTCTCCCTACCACCTTTCCCTGATTTATGCTTCTCAGTAGTTTAGTTTGTTTCTAGGAAATGATATCTCTTCCTACTTGTAAATTGTTTTTGTATACTAACTTTTTTTATTGTCTTTACATTTATCCTGGTGATTTTCTTGTAAATTACTTCAAATGTATGTATTTTGTATATCTTGTGGAGCTTTTCTCCCCGGGCCTCTACTGAAAATGGAAATAATTCCAGCTAGACTAGCCCGGTCAACAAATGTAAAATAAAAATGTAAAATAAATTATCATGCGTTGCCAGTAAAAGTTTGCTAAAATACTGGCCCCCATACTACATAACTATTTGATGGTTTCATGACTAAATTCCAGAATAATATGGCTCCCAGGACCTGACATTTTTTTGCTTGATCACTGTATAGTAAGCATTTCTGTAATTTAAAGTAGGGATAAGAAGTAGGGGTATTTGTGGTAGGGTCTTCACCCATTATTCTGGGTCATAGATTCATAGGGTCATACTAGGCTGTTCATCCAGTGGATCATCTGTAGCCTAGCTAATGATCTCACCCATTTAACAAGGCAATACATTTATGCCAGTCACTGATAGTTTCAGCCCCATTCCATAAAGCCTAGGAGGCCACACTGGGCGTATACTTATGATTGCCCAACCATTCATCTAGGTTACTCCTTAGAAAGGTTCACGGAGCTACACTGCTTAACCTCTAAGAAGAAGCAGTTCCACAGATGAGGTATTCTCTGTGAAAGATATCTATCCTGCCAACGAGTTCTATTGATGTTTGAGTAGCACTTTACATCCCTTTGGCAGATGTTTAGAGTGGTGTTAGTTTTGTAGATGTGGGGGGGGGGGGGTTACAAAGGACTGGATCTTTCAAGGCCCTTTCGGCAAGGCAGACATCTCCACTCAGTAGTCAGTAAGAAATGAAAAGAGTGAGACTGCGTTAAGGAGATCAAGGTAACACAAGTAGGACTTGCCTTTGTTTTGTAAAAGAAAAACTGGGGTCTGTTCAGTTGGATTATATGCTTGGCCAAGTACATACCAAGGGGGAGGCAGTATATATTGTATTATTGGTGTGATAAGAGAGGAGTAGTAGGGAACAATGACTTCCTTGGAGCTAGAAAATATGCATGTGGTGATTAGTCTGGCTATAGAAAAGGATTTCCTGACAACAGTGGCCCCATGGCAGTCAAAGAGTTCATAAGTGAGTACTAGACTAGTGCCCTTGCAGGCCATTTTAAACCAAGCCAATTTCCTTTTTCATGCTCCAAATATCCTACTCCTTTTGATTATATATCGGCTTTACCTATCCCATGGTCAGTAGTTAACCCTTAATGAGAATAACTTTAGATCATACCACAGATAATTTTAGGGGGACCCATGCATGGGATAAAGCATTTAGAAGCTGCCTCTGTCCATTAGTAGTACAAGAGGCAGTGTTGAGGTAAATTTTCTTCCACAGATCTAAGTTGCACTTGAAAATGTATAGGGATGAACTATGTTTAATGCAGACTTGGATTCTGTTACACAACAGTCGTATCTTCTGCAAAATATACTTCTCCCTCCAAACTGTTGTGTTGATGTTGCATAAATGGTTTAGATCCCTAGACCAAGTACGTTTGATGCTGTTTTACTTGCTGGTGATCAGTAATCCATCATTAATGAGTAAGAGGATACCTTGTATGCCAGACTCAGGTCACCTTTTAGCAGTCAGTTCATTGTCAATGAAGATGCCAAAGTCCCTAATGACAGGGTTGATTTTGGGAGGACGGGGTTACCTATGTGACAGGAACAGGAGTGCTCAGATTTGCCAAAGGATACAGTGCTGAATTTTGTGGCATTTAGTTTGAGGACATGGTCCAAACATCATTTGATAGCATGAGATAGGACCTCTTTGAGAATATGCAGGGCATATGGGGTATTTATGACAACTCGGAGTTTGCATTGTCTACCCAGTGTTGTGCTCCCATTGGACCTTTTTAATGTTTAGCCAACATACCTGAAGATCAGCCAGTAAGGGGGACACTTTTGTCTTGCTTTCTTATGAGGTAGAGGGTTCTGCCACTTCTTCTGCAAGCACTGGAACCAAGGTTTCAGTATTCTACTTTTCTCCCTGGAAAGGTAGTTCATCTCAGTGCTCAGAGTGGCTGTCTGTTACTTTTTTCTCTCTAGACTTCTCACAAGATCATTTGCCTGTATCCCTGCTTCCCATAAGCTTGTCCTGTCTATGTTGTACAGTAATTGTTTCCTCCATCCTCTTCCCTTTCTTTGGATGTTTCTGTATATCTAAGGTCTTGACCGGATCCTGGTCAGAGCTTGATGAACGGTCAGTGGAAAAATGCCTTTTTCTAAAGTTTCAGTTATTTTAGCTTGTTCATCTGGAACTTCCTTCCTAGTCTGATTTTATCCCCTTACTTGTATCAGCTCCCTAGTTGTAGGTCAGTTTGTAAGGTCTTCCTCCCTTTGCATACTTACCCATACCCTCATTCCCTTTGGACTCTGTAGCAATATTCATGGGCACTTATTGAACTCACACTTAATAATATTCATAACTGTGGGCAGCTCTTTCTCCCCTGATTCAGGGGGAAGTGTAGTTATGTAAGTTGAACTTACCATAACAGTAGATGCTTGAATGATCACTGCTGCAGTAGCCTTGTCTGTATGGTTTATAGCCTGCCAAGGATATAATGGATGGTCAGCTTCCAAAGTTTCAGGGCACCTTCCACACACACCAAACTGTCAAGCAGCTCAAGCTGAACTGACACGCACCAAACTGTCAAGCAGCTCAATCTGAACTGACTAAATGACAAGTTTGAACATGAAGCCCTTTGGAGTTTTCCAGCTAGCAGAGACGGGGAGGCTGAGCCCTGAAAGGAAAATGCTAGGAACAACAAAAAATAAATGTCTACATCCTGGCATAAAATGACACACCAAAAAACAAGGGAAGGTGAAGGGAGCAGCTACTTCAGCAGCGATCATTCGAACATCTACAGTTTTAGTAAGTTCATTTTGCACAGCTGTACTATGTCCATTATATTGATCACTGCTGCAGGTGGCTGTATGGCTAGATTACCATAGCTAACTGCATTTGGGAGGTGGAAGGAGAAGACACCAGGAACCACTGGAGAATGGTTCTAGAAAGCTTGATCTATACTACAGAATGAATCATGCCTATAGTGCACTGTAAAAATATGTAAATAGTATATTTCTAGAATCCACCCTTTCCAACAAGACATAGATGAAGTCAATGCCATGGTAGGGTGGGCCTTGACACTTCCTGAAAGAAATTGGTTATGGTGAGTATAGCAAAAGGTAATAGCCTTAGACAGCCATTTGGAAATGTCTGTTTTGACACAGGTTTTCCCTTCTTACCTTCACAAGAAGTGAATAATTGATCCGAAAATCTGTAATATTTAGTTCAGTCAATTATTGGGGTATCTTTTCTCCCTCATTTTTATGTCAGGAAAGAAAATGGGGAGATGGATAGTTTGGCTTGGAGTAAACTTGGATACCACTCTAGGCATAAATGAAGGATTCTTTCTCAAGGAAACCCTGTCCCTGTGGAAAATGAGATAGAGGTGACTCACCATAAGAGCTTGAGACTCGGATACCCTTCTTACAGACATCAGAACAACCAGTAAATACGGAGATCAGAACAACCAGTAAATATGGAGATCAGAACAACCAGTAAATATGGAGATCAGAACAACCAGTAAATATGGAGATCAGAACAACCAGTAAATACGGAGATCAGAACAATCAGTAAATACGGAGATCAGAACAATCAGTAAATACGGAGATCAGAACAATCAGTAAATACGGAGATCAGAACAATCAGTAAAACTTTTCCATGTTAAGAACTTCAAATCTTCCAGATTAGCTGGTTCAAATGGTGCAAGTGTTAGATTCTCTAACACAAAATTAAGATCCCAAGGAGGGGCCACTGGTTTTGTAGGAGGCCTCATATGCAAAAACCCTTTCAAGAACATCTTGACATTACTCTGCATTGAAAGAGGAGTATCCATGGACAGTTGTGCTGAAATGACCAATAAATTATGTCTAATTGAGGAATTCCCCACAGATGGATCAAATCTTGGAAGATCCCTGATCTAATTTCCATTCTTGAGAGTCTGCCCTGGTCTGCCACACAATCCTGCTTTAACAGAATGCAGGATGCCTGTAGAGTGAGATTGTGCTGTAAAGCTATTTTCCAAGCTAACATGGCTAGTCTGCAAAGGGGGTACAAACTGGTTCCCCCTTGCTTGTTGAAGAACCACGTGACTGTGATATTGTCTGTAACCACTTGATGAAGTCCCAGAGACCAATGATGGTTCAGAGAGTTGAGTGCCTTGATCAGGTCAAGCATTTCCTTTGCTTGCATCTGTTCTTGGTGTCCCCCACAACCCATGGATTTTTATCCCTACAGAAACTGCTTCCCAGGCAAAGTCTGAAATGCCTGTGGTGAGTGACTGCTTTGTAGCGGGGAGGTAGAAAAAGTGACTGGGATTTAAGTATATCTGTTGTCTTCAACAAAATATTTGTCTTCTGACAAACCTCACTGGGATCTGAAAAGATAAAAGGTGTTGATAATTTGGACCAAAACGATTTCAGATGCCACTGTATCTTTCTCATTTAGTGCCTTACCAAGGGTATCATGGGAATCATAGATGTCTTCAGACCCAAAATCCTGATGGATTTCCTTGCAGTGACCAAAGGCTGAGTGGAAAATCTTAGAAACAGATCTAGATAAAGATCCTTTTTTTCTGTGGAAGAAGAGCTATTTTAACTGAGGTGTCTAGTTGACATCACAGGAACAATGTCATGTGTGAGTGAGTCAATAAAGACTTTGGAATATTCTCCTGGAATCTCAGTATGTGCAAGAGATATCTCACTCGAGAGAGAGATTCCTGACACCTTAAAAAGAATCTGCAAAGAAAATCAGGTTACCTAAATATGGAAAATTGTGGATACCCTGTAGCCAGCAATGAGTTATAATTGGAGCTAAACCTTGGTTCAGTGGATAGTCCAAAGGGTAAGGCAGAGAAATGGTAATGTGATCTAGACACACAAAACCTTAAAAAACATCTGAAGTCTGGATGAATATGGATTTGATGATAAGCTTCTTTTAAGTCTAGTGTTACTGGAAAAATTGAAAGTGGAAGAAGAGGAAACAGTTTGTGAAGAGACAACATTTTGAATTTAGGCACTATCACAAACAGGTTTAGAAAAGAAAGATCCGGAACTGATGTCCAAGCATTTTCTTTCTTTGCCTCTAGGAACATCCTTGAATAAAACCCCTTCTGTACCTAGAAATGAGGAACTGATTCCATCACTCCTTGGGGCATCATGTGATAAAGAACAAGTGAAAACAAGAGAGTCTGATGATGGGGAATAACCCCTCAAAAGAAGGAGGAATTTCCTCCAACTTTCATCTGCAACTTTGATGAATGATTTTCAGAACCCATTTGTCCGACACAATCTGTTGCCAAAGAGAAAATGGAGATTCAGACTTTCTGCAAGAGAAAAGAGGCCTGGGTGGGAGGGGGTCACAACACCTTTTGAACAGTCATACAGACTGTCCTTGGTTTGGGAGGCATGAAACTTCTTTTTGGAACTCTCTTGCCATTTCTTCTTAGATGTCTGTTTACCTGAATTCTGTTCAGGCTGTTTATTCTAATTTTTGTCAATACTGATGAGAAAGAAAATCCAATGGACAAATTGGAAAATGAGGGCTAAAACCTTTTAGAGATTCCCTGGACGATCTTGACCCTGTCATCTGCAGCAGAGGGGCCAAACACTAAATGTCTATCCAAGGGAGAATTTAAAATGTTTTTTTCTTTTACATCATCCTGGAGTTCTGAGAATGCAAGCCAAGCAAACATCCTTAAACCAGTACCACTGGCTGTATCCCTGGAAGAAGTATCAACTGAGTCATGCCCACACTATAAAAATGAATAATGACCTGTGCAATAAAAGAAACTAAGATATTTAAAACATATTTTTTCTTTATAAGAAGACACTGTAGATAAAACATTCCTCAAACGTTCACCATTTGTTGGAACAAACTTTAACATATGAGCCTGATGATTCAAAATTCTGAAAATCAAAGTTGAGAAGAATACACTTTTTCCCATGCCTATCAATAATTTTCCCATCCGTATCAGACAGAGTAGGATTGAAAATAAGTGGTTAGCAGCAGTGGAATCGGTTAAGGCTATAGCTGCTAAGTCAGTTTTGGGAATAATGTATAAAAATGTAAAAGACTTAGAAACATTATACATCATATCTGCCTTTTTAGGGACTGCTGGTTGACCATCAGGAAAATTGCAGGCAATAAGACATGCATCATCTAAACCAGGCAGGACAAGAGGAATGAGTGTAGGTTCTGGAAATCCTTATGTCAAAACTCTTATTTTATGAGGGACCTAGAAACCTCTATGTTCTTCCATTGAAAACACTGGGACATTCTAGCAATAGTCTCAGAGAAACTCCCACATGGAATCAGAAACTGAGCTCTCCTCATAGTTTGAATCAGAAGTCTGCGGACAAAACCCTGAATCCATCCCTGCATCTTCCTGTTCAGATTCCGAATCTTAATTCTCTTCCGGAAAAGAGGAATCCCTCTTCTTTTATTAGAAACTACTTTACAAGAAGGGTCAGTAGGGTGAATTAAACCCTGAACCAGTCCCAGTAACTTACTCCTATCCAAAGAAATTTGAAGACAAGTAGATACATGCTTGGTTTTCTGTTTCTTTTTGATAGGAAAAATGGGGCCAACTATATCGCTAATCACAGCCAATGATTTTTCAGGGACGGGCACAACATTCTGACACAACAAGGACACTTTGCCTGTTCCAGCTCCCAGGACAAGCAAGAGTGGTTCTTGCCCACTGAGGAGATTCCAACAGCCACGTTCAAAGAACTTGGCTAACCCCTCCCATACATCGTGACTGCAGGTGCTACACCAAAGGGATTTGGGGTAAAAGATGAGGGATCTGAGGTACAACAAAATGCCACAGCAGAGTCACCCACCTGTGACTGAGGCAAATTGCTAGCCTGCTGTGGTAGCATAGGCTGTTTACTTAAATGTTTCTTTTTGTGGCTGGAAGAAGGACCAACAATGGCACTGGTAGTCTCTTCCATGGTCAAACTGAAAATGGTGCCTCTTTCCCAGAGAAGACAAGCAGCAAATGCCGATAAAATTACTAGTCCACAAAAATTACTTTTTTGACAAAATAAATACAGTGAAAAACACTTGGAAACACTATGGCATCTCCGAAACTAGAAAAAAACAGTTTCTCTACAGAAAATATGTTTTCAGTTAATTTTCACTAATTTTAAAATGACAAAATAAAATGAGTGCTCCTTTTAAAATAACGTTACAGTCTCGAAACAGCCAGTTGAATAACAACACTAAGCTTTAAAACATTAATAAAATTTAAGAAAATGGAAGTATATTTCCCCAAAGGGAATTATCTGCCCACAAGGAATAGCACAAGCCGACCATCGCTCTTCAAAAGCCTCAGAGAAATGTATTTTTCATTGCCAGTAAAGCTCTATAGGCTTCTTGCCCAAACATTTCTTTTAGTCAGCGCAGCTTGAGATGCTTTACAGTTTTGGTATGGAAAATTCTCTGATGCTTTGGAAGCTAGCTGGCTGTTATATCATTAGCAAGATATATCCCATATAGCTAAGGCTACTGTAGGAGCGATCAATATGAAGAACATTAGTTTATCCTGAGGATCCAGCCCTTTAGTTTGATACCATGGTTTACCAAAAGCATTAACCACTTACTGCTTCCATAATTCTTCAAAGTGAGATAAATCCTTCTCAAGTATCATTTCATGTTTTAGGTTACTGTTCATTCCTGTAGGATGTAGCACCTTCCCAAACTCACTTTGGATCTCCACATGGGCAAGTTATAATTTTTTATTGCCATGTAGACACACTACTTTCGTCCTTTTATGTCAAAGTCTTCTGCCTAAAAACATATTGCCTTTGTTACAAGACTGACTATGTTACCCAAATCCACTACCTCCCACAATTTCCTCTTCCTCTGCTAGCACAGCACCTTCAATTAATTTGGCAGTTGAACAGTAACATAGACTAGTGTCTTCTGTTTTAACAGCAGTCTTGACAGATTCCATATTCTACATCTTTCACAAGTTTCTCAGGATGCCTCATATTCACAACAGAATTAACTTCAGCATTCCTTTTCCCAGATTCAAAGCAAAGTATATGTGTATTTGCTTTTTTTAACAAGTGACTTTTTCCATCACTTTGTGACTCCTCTTTATATGCATTTTTATTGCACAAGGTTCTTTCTAATAAAACTCATAAAAGCCTTTTTTGTCTGCCTGATAAGCTAACTTTTTAATGGTAGTAATTAGTACCTGTTTAAACCTACCAAATACCAATATGTTAGTCATTTTTTCCTTACTATTGTGACCCTTTGGGTCTAATAATAAAGGCTACTAACTGTTTCATTTTGCATAACTGAGACTTTACTGTTCTATATCTAGGAATAGTCCACTCATGGAATTTGCAAGCATGGGTCTCTGCTGTGACTTCAGTTCCTGTAAGCAATTATGTCTTGATTTTTGTTAGCCATTTGCAGTCTGCTCCTTTCATGCCAATGAAAACACAGAGGTCATCCCCAGTTTCCTTTCTGAGAGTATAAGAGCCCAGCCAGCTTGGTCCCAGCCATCCTGCTTGGGGGGGGGGGTCTGCTTGAAACTTACCATATAAGTCTCCAAGTCCTCCTGGGTCTATACCATAAGCACGAAAAGACTAAACTGCAAACTCTCACATGAGCGAAAATGCCGGGAATCAAAAGTGTGATTGTGGGGTTATGTTACAATAGGAGTTGGATATTTGCCCTTTCCTCACTGTAGTGTGACCTCTGAGTAAGAATATATAATTAGTAGGGGGTGTGGGGTGCACAGCCCCCCACAATAGCAAGTTCGACTACCGGCATTTTCGCTCATGTGAGCATTAGCAGTTTAGTCTTTTCGTGCTTATAATATAGACCCATCCTCCTACATGGTTAGTGCTGTGACACTGTGAGGTATTGCCAGCTATGCCTGTAGAAGTAGAGCAGTGGATGTGTAATGTATGCCAGCATAGCTAGCTGGAGTTTTGTAAATAATTATACGTGATTTGTACATCAAACTGATTTGTACAGATGTTTGTGTTGAAAAATGTATTTGTGAAGTTGCTTGTGTTAAAAAATGTCCCAGCAGTGGGCCTGACTGTACTGTAACTGATTAAGTGTATATCTTTTAAAAGAGGATACTGGAAGAGAAGAGGTTAGTGTCAGTCCAGTTAACTTTGAAAAATAGTTTGAAATTAAATGACCTGGTAGGCCATAAAGGTTGTATCTTATAGTTCAGATTGGAGCCAGATATTAAATGTCTGTGAAAACAAGGACTAGTAATCCTTGTTGTATTGCCCTTAGCAGGAACTAATTGCTACCCTGGAAGGGTGGAAGTGTTGAAATGGTTTTATGACTTCCAGAAGCTGCAACAAATCTTAGCAAAGCACTGTCTGTGTGCATGGTAAACACATATGTGCGAGATTCTTTCTTACTTAAAAGTATGGGGGTAGTATGGGAACCATAAGCCAGATGACCAGATGTGTGTGATGTCATTCTGTAAGCCATCACTGAAATGATGTTTGAATACTGGATGAGACTGAAGTCTCACGGCACTCTGTTTTTGAAACCTAACATAGAAGGATCCCTCACCTACTTCATCTTGCTTTGGTCTAGTAAATGAACTAGGGAATTGTAAGTAATTCTTGAGATCATTCAGGAAAATATAGTGAGATTAGCTGATTACTGTTTTTCTGCATCTGTGTGAATCTATTAATCTCTGTTATTTTAATATTTCCTGCGGCTAAAGCTCTGTTAACTGTAAATAGATATTCATATTTTCATATTTTTTTTAATATTTACTAAATACATTTAAACTTTTCATTGTGGCTGGTCCTTTAGAAAATATTTTAACCTTTGAGAGTACTTGTATCTATTTGCTGACTCTGTGGCCACTACTGAAAGCCTTACTGCATTGGTCAAACACTATCATTTGTATTAATATTATTTTCACTCAGTATAATTGGGTAACCTTGTAAGAGCCTTAGATTAGCTGGCTTTGGAGTGACTGGTGGCAGTGTAACTACCTTAACAGTCTGGGCAGAGGGGAGATAGGTAGTAAATCTGTGCCAGGTTATCCCAGGTAGGTGTGTGTGTGTGGAAATCATATCTGAAAGTGTGTGTGTATGTCAGATGCTTGGAGAAAGGACACAAAGCACTGGTTTCACAGAGAGGATGCTGGAGGACTTGGATTGGACACTTGGCTGAGGACTCAACTTTACAGCTGTGCCAGTGGGGGAGTCTTATTGGGGGTCTAGAGAGAGAGAGAGAGAGAGACCAGACCCCGGACTGAGTATGTTCTCTGTGGAAATTGTGCTTGATGCAGAGCTGCATCTAGAAATACTGTGTATGTATTTTTGTTCCAAGTGAAAGTCCCTCTCCAGTGTCAGTGGTGAGGATTCAGGCTCATTGATTACTGGCCCAGACAGGGGACATCACAAGTGCCTTCAATGGAAGCATGGCTTGTTGTGATGTGTTGGACTTGGTGACCCTTTCATGCACTCTGAAGTGGCTGCTATTGTCTGTAAGAGTTGATTCACTGTAGCCATCATATCAGAGATACATGATGAAGCAGGCTTCTCTCAGAAACTCAAAGTGGTAGCTACACTTTTAACATGGACACAGTGAAGGAATACCTCATGATTAGCAGAGAGACTGGCAGTGAGTATATTTTCTCTCTCTCACTCTTTTATTGTAGATATGAGTTCCTAAACTGTACAAGTGGAAAAGTTTACTAAATTTGTGAAGATTTTGGTGTACTCCAGTGGTAGTGCTTAACACCAAAAAAAGTGTTACTTCAACACCACAGACCACAGTTAACAAAAAAAGTCTTTCTATTGGACAGCCTTATTTGTGATGAGGCCAAAACAAAGGCAAAACAGTATCTACCTTGACCTGGTCAGAATTTGACACAATACCCCAATCATTATAGACAAACTCATGAAATTAGGAATAAATGTCACCCACTGGATAGCCAGTTGCGTCAAAGATAGGATCCAAGATGTTAGGATATGGAAGTCTTCCGCTACAAAAAAATGACAGCCACTAGTGGAGTTGCTCAAGGTTTGGTGCTGGGGCTGCTCTTTTTTGGCATCTACTTCTCCAAAGAGAATCTTGTTGACCAAGTTTGCAGATGATTACAAACTAGGTGCAGTAATAGAATCCACAAAATATATAAATACCTCAAGAAGGCCTGGCACAGACTAACAGCTGATGCCAAAGCTACTATCTAAACCACTGTGCCAGGAAATGCATAATGGTATCCTTTGGGAAGATGTCTACCCCTGGAATCTAAAATATTGATAATACTCCTGTAAGAGTAGACCCAGTGGTAAGGAATTTGGGAATGCATGTAAACAGCGACCTGGTCTTTGACCATTATACATATGTGTGTATATATATATATATATATATATATATATATATATATATATATATATATATATATATATATATACGCACAACTTATAAGCAAATGTATGGCATCTAAGTCCTAGGATGTCATTGATCCTGTGTACTTGACCCTCATCAGATCAATCATTGAGTGCAACACCCCTTTCAGTATGTACCTAATCGAGCATATGAAACAAATGGAGGATCAGCAAAGGTTCCTCACAAATGTAATCCAGGGTGTAAACAACATGCCCTATGCAGACTGCCTCAAAGTCCTATCCCTGTATTCCCACAGACTGCTGTGAGGCACTCTGTGCCTGGCCTACAAAGCATCCTCTGATTGACCATTTCTGCATTCACAAAACAAATAGCATCAGACTTTCCCTAGCTAGGGACCTAAACCTCATCTGCAACATAAACAGGACATGTTGAGGGGACAGGTATGTGTCTCCGAGGCTATTCCTTCTCTGGAACAGGCTTCCCATCTATGTGAAGCAGTTCTTTACTAGCCCAATTCAAGTGTAACTTAGACCAGTGATTGGGGAACTAGAAATGTACTCCTGATCTATTTCACAGAGGGAGCTTGTAAATGCTTGACTACTCATTCCCAAGCATAAATATACCTCGGCAGTTGGTGCCAAGTATCAATCACCTGTTAAATGTTTGTTTCCTGTAGTCCAATGGTGCAGTGATTGATTACCACAGCATCCACCGCATAACTGTGCGGCTCTAAGCAAGTCGGCTAACCTGACAGCTGAGTTTGATAAGGTCCATGCAGACCAGTGTTCTACCCCAATAGCTTGTATTGCTTGGGCTGTGGATTGTATTTCATTACTGAAACTAAGTGGAAATTCCTTAAGATTCCAAGAGCAGTATAAATTATTTCTTACACTTATATCACTGACCTGCACTTCTGAAACGCTTATAATTGTGCTATACAGTTGATCTACTACATTTTGCACTGTTATAAAGCTTTTTTTTTTGTTTCACTGCATTAATGTACTGTTTTATACTGTTTTAACTGTATTTTTCATTGCTAGATACTGTTTCATTACTCTAATTGCATGTTTACTGAATTACTTAACTGTAAACTGCTTTTTCATACTGAGAGTTGTATTTTCTGTTTGTGAGTGCTCTATCCAAGCTTTTCTGTGCATTTTTTATTTTTTGAGGTTTCTGTGTTTTACAGCTAGGAATTGTAATAGTGTGCATTACTATAATTGTCTGTTTACAGTTAAAAGCATTCTCTAGAGTCTGCTTGCTCCTTGATCTGTTTAAAACCTTCATTTAGTGGCTACAGCTAGGAACTGTAAGTGTGCATTACTATAATTACATTTTTATTTAATTACTAAGTTGTAAACTGCTTTTTTATACTGAGACTTGTATTTTCTCTTTGTGGGTGTTCTTTCTATGCTTTTAAAGTGAGGTTTCTGTGTTCTGCTCAGGTGGCATAACCTTGATAGAGGCCTGTTGTCTAGGCTGGTAGTTTTATTCGAGTTGCCTGTGTTTCTGGCAGCCATTTTCTGCTGATAGTCTGTCTTCATTATTATTGAGAGTAAAAAGGCCTCCTGACCTTCTGTAGTATGAGTGATTGGGTAATAGCAGGGGCTGAGTAGTAATTTGATCTTCTAACTCTTCCATTCTTACTGGTATATAAACCCTGTGTCTTGAAAAGGTTGTGCTTGTATTGCTCAGGCAGTGGATTGTGTTTCATTACTGAAACTAAGTGGAAATTCCTTAAGATTCCAAGAGCAGGATAAGTTATTTCTTACACTTATTTCACTGAACTGCACTTCTGAAACACTTATAATTGTGCTATACAGTTGATCTACTACATTTTGCACTGTTTTAAAGCTTTTTTTATTGTTTCACTGCTTTTATGTATTATTTTATACTGTTTCAATTGTATTTTTCATTGCTAGATATGGTTTCATTGCTCTAATTGCATGTTTGCTGAATTACTTAACTGTAAACTGCTTTTCATACTGAGAGTTGTATTTTTTGTTTGCAAGTGCTCTATCTGAGCTTTTCTGTGCATTTTTGATTTTTTTGAGGTTTCTGTGTTCTACAGCTAGGAACTGGAATAGTGTGCATTACTATAATTGTCTGTTTACAGTTAAAAGCATTATCTAGAGTCTGCTTGCTCCTTGATCTGTTTAAAACTTTCATTTAGTTGCTACAGCTAGGAACTGTATGTGTGCATTACTATAATTGCATTTTTATTTAATTACTAAGTTGTAAACTGCTTTTTCATACTGAGACTTGTATTTTCTCATTGTGGGTGTTCTTTCTATGCTTTTAAGGTGAGGCTTCTGTGTTATGCTCAGGTGGCATAATCTTGATAGAGGCCTGTTGTCTAGGCTGATAGTTTTGTTTGAGTTTCCTGTGTTTCTGGCAGCCATTTTCTGCTGATAGTCTGTCTTCATTATTATTGAGAGTAACAAGGCCTCCTGACCTTCTGTAGTATGAGTGATTGGGTAATAGGCAGGGGCTGAGTAGTAATTTGATCTTCTAACTCTTCCATCCTTACTGGTATATAAACCCTGCATCTTGAAAAGGTTGTGCTTGTATTGCTCAGGTTGTGGATTGTATTTCATTACTGAAACTAAGTGGAAATTCCTTAAGATTCCAAGAGCAGGATAAGTTATTTCTTACACTTATTTCACTGAACTGCATGTCTGTTTACAGTTAAAAGCATTCTCTAGAGTCTGCTTGCTCCTTGATCTGTTTAAAACTTTCATTTAGTGGCTACAGCTAGGAACTGTAATTTTTCCCACCCACCGTCCCTACTGTTGTGGTGTTCTTATACTTGGTGGCTTTGCAGTTGCCCGCCCATACTGTATATTTGTCTGTAACACTCCTCCCAGTCTAGTGTCATTAGTTCATTCAATCTAATAGAGACATTTGTGAAGGCCACCCCACTAGGATTCTTAACGTTGATTTAACTTCTGTTCCAGCTTTCTCCATTTCCACATTTACTGAAAAAAATAATTCTAAGTGTGCTTCCCCCCTTTCCTGTGACAGGTCTTGTCTAGATACGGATTTGCTGTGTCCAGGACTGTTTGTGAGCTCCTGAGCCCCGCCCCCCCCACACTTAACTAGGGTTAAACTATTCCTGGCACCATAAAGTCTGCTCTTCAAATTTCCCCTTGCAACTAGCCAACCTTTTAGTTTTAGCACTCAGATCTGTTTCTTTGAGCTCAGCACTTGTTCAGAACTCACTGTAAGCACTAAAGTTACAAATTCCTACAGCACTCAACTTTCCTCACTTGTCTAGAGGAAAACAGTTTTTAGTACTTAATAAATAAGCACCTATTCAGGCATGTCTAAAGGTCACCTCCCGGTGTTTTCTCCGGTCTACCTGATGAATCTGGGCATCTTGGGACAATGCAGCAATTGCCTCATGTACACAGACAACCCTCTCCTCCTACCACCCAACACTACGACCTGTTATTAGAGATGCACTTATACAGCCAAACTGGAAGCAAAGATCTCTTCACCGAAGACTGGACTAGACAGTCAAGAGGAGAAGGTAAACACTTGCACCGCACCACACTCATCACATAGTCTTTCAAAACCTACACCACCAAAACACACACACACAGAAGCACAAAACACACACCTACATTCACGGAGGCTGTCAGTAAAAATATGCCCAAACAACCGAGACCTCCAAAGCAGAAATGCAAGCAACCTCCACCCCCAACACAACCCAAATGACACATAGCCCACATACTCAGTGTGCCACTCAACTACATCCCATAAGGGATAACGTACCCAACACTCTAGTCATAGTTGACTCTATAGTCAGGCACAGTGATGTTCCACTCACTAGGCTAAACAAGGAAAAAGTTACTGTCAACTGCCTGTCGGGTGCTAGGATCCACCACATAATGCACGCACTCAGGTCACTCCACAACAAGTACAAATATGACTCTGTCATTGTCCATGTTGGTATGAATGACCTGAGAAGTACCTCCCTGGACTACATGAAAAGTGACATGGAGGAGCTCTCTGATCTTGTAGCCCAGGCAGGTATGACCCTAGCCCTGAGTAGCATCCTGCCATCACCCAGAATGATACCACAGTACAAGGACAAAATGATTGACTTTAACAATTGGCTAAGCTTCTGGTGTCATTCTAAGGGAATCCAGTATCTGCCTGGGATGACATGATCGACAGACCACGCTGCTTTGCCAGAGATGACCTGCACCTGCCGCCCTTGGGATTCTGGATACTGGCAAAGGCTTTTGCCACCTCTATTTTAGGCAAGGTTCAAATGACAAATTCACCACCGTAACGGGTACAAACAAGCAAAATCTGAGGGTTATGCTACTCAATGCTAGAAGTCTAAACCTCAAAATACACTCACTCGAGGCACTCCTTAAAATGGAGAACACTGACATCTGTGCAGTGACAGAGACCTGATTCAAAGCACCAGAGAGCACCCCTGCATTACCAGGCTATAATTTACACCACACCTTTCGGCCACCAAACCCAGACTAAAACACTAAAGATGGAGGCATGTCCATATTTATTAAGGATATCCACACCTCCAAGCTAGTTCCTCAGCATAATGCATCCAAGTTTAACTAACTCTGGGCAAAACCGCAATCCAGATTGTAGCTTGCTACAGACCCCCCACCATGCCCCAGGATTCCCACTCCTTTTTTCTTGATACACTTGAAAATATTAAGGTACACTCCAACACTCTAATAATGGGTGATTTCAACTACCCTACCATTTACTGGGAAAACTATTCGTGTACCAAATCTTTTGCTCAACGTTTTCTGGAAATCATCAATTCCAATGCCTTGGATCAACTTATCCACACCCCCCACCAGGGGCAGCAATATCCTAGAACTGGTCATCACCAACATGGGCGACCGGTGTTCCACACCAGAGGTCAGCTCCTCATTGGTCAGATCCGACCTCAAGCTAATCACCCTAGACATCCACATGCCGCACCCACCCCCCATTAGGAAAACAACCGTAAAAAATTTCTCCAAAGCCAACTTCACGCTTCTTAAGACAGAAATGGCTAATTTCATGACACCCATGCAGATGAACAATAGAGGTATGACTGCTGAATCCTACACAAATGCACTTTATAAGCACTTACATGAGTGCATGGATCTTGCTATCCCTAACAGAACCAAGATGCTATCCTCCAAAAAAAGGAAGCCAATCTGGTGGTCTTCTGCCATAAACAAACTCTACAACAGAAGAAAGAAACTGTTGCAAAAAAGAGTAAAATCCCACGTTTGGAGGAACCCCCTGGTCAGCCTCAGTAAGAAGCTGAGATCCCTCATAAAATCCTCCAAAGCTAGTTATGAAAACAAAATATTGCCACTGATTCTAAAGATAACCACAAAGCATTCTATAGCTATGTCAAGAATCTCAGTGGCAACACTCAGATCTGCTCTGAGTTACAGCACAATGACACTAAATATACAGAACCAACTGATATTGCCAACATCCTGGCAGATAGGTTCAGTACTAACTTTACCCCCTCCCCCCTCACCCCCTAAAGGTCCCATCTTTATACCGGAAGAATGCAAAGATCCTGTAATTACGGCTGCACAGGTAAAAACTTCACTCTCCAAAGCCAAGAACACAGCATCCATGGGACCTGACAACATCCAAGGCTGCCGTCTACATGAACTACAGAATGAACTGGCACCCCACCAAAGTACCATGTTCAGTCATAGCCTCACCTCAGGCTCTGTGCCCATTGAATGGTGCACCGCAACGGTTATCCCACTCCACAAAGGGGGGGGCCACAACAGACCCCGGGAACTATCACCCATTAGCCTGACGAGCCTGGTCTGCAAGGCCATGGAACGTATCATCATGGAACTCATAAACAAAGACATTGGAGATCTCCAAACTCTGAACCCCACACAGTTCGGTTTGTAAAAAGCAGATCATGTCTCCTAAACCTGATAGACTTCTTTGAAGTAGTCACCAAAGCCATAGATCAGGGTAAGGTGGTTCACACAACCTATCTAGATCTCGTCAAGGCGTTCAACACCATCCCCCACTCTGGAATTATAGATAAATTCACTAAACTATGTATAGGTCCCTATGTCACAAGATGGGTTGCCAACTGGCTTACTGACAGAACCCACACTGTGAAAGTAGCAGACTCCAAATCAGACTTCAGACCAGTGATAAGTGGAGTACCACAGGGTTCAGTCCTGGGTCCTCTCCTGTTTGGTATCTACTTCTCTGACATACAGGCTAACACATAAGGTCTTTGGCTAACTAAATTCACAGATGACTGCAAACTAGGAACCATAATCAAAACTCCTAATGATGTGGACATCCTACAAAA
The DNA here is from genome assembly GCF_019279795.1 of Protopterus annectens. Taxonomy (NCBI): domain Eukaryota; kingdom Metazoa; phylum Chordata; order Ceratodontiformes; family Protopteridae; genus Protopterus; species Protopterus annectens. The sequence continues at coordinate 65,103,086 of NC_056743.1, read as the reverse complement.
GGGCCTCACTGAGACTGATGCTTGGTGTCAAAGCCATGGTCTCAAGCTCAATGCCAAAAAGTGAATTGTCATACCCTTTGGTAAAAACTCTGTACCCATGAACTACCACAGAGGCGGTAGTCTACTTAACACCGAAAGTGTGATGAGACCTTGGGACACAAGTGGACAGTAGTCACTCCTTTGATAATCACATTGCCACAGTGGTCAGGATATCTTTCTACGTGATGCACCTCATCACAAAAGGTTTCTCATCCAGGAAAAAAGAGGTCATTGTTCCCCTCTTCTCATCACTCATTAGACCCATTATAGAGTACAACGCCCCTTTGGTATGTACCTCACAAGACATCTACAACGACTGGAATGGCTGCAAAAATAACTCACAAAGAGGATTACTGGCCTCAAACAGATGCCTTACGCAGACCAACTCAAAAAGCTCAAGCTTTACTCCATTGCATATCGCTTACTCAGAGGCAATCTCTGCCTAACATACAAAGCTATGTCAAACCCAGAGCTGTTGGACATGCTTTGCTTAAAGAAATCCTAATCCCTCCGAGCTACACGCTCTAGGGACCTAAACCTTGTCACCACAATAAACAGAACATGCTGGAGGGATAGATTCCTGTCCCAGAGACTTCCCATATTCTGGAACAGACTATCTATCTATGTCAAACAGAGCTCCTCATTAGCACTCTTCAAGAAAAATCTTTATGATTGGATGGGTAATAGGAAATTCACCCCGGGGATCACTTCTATGGTTCTGCTTGACAGGGGCATATGAAAATTATTTTCTTGAGTGGCAAAAGCCTGGGTACCTTTTTTGGCTAGGGCCAATAGCCTAGTACCTACCTATGAACCCAGTAAACAAACACAAATAAATAAATACCACTTAAAATAACCTTAGGGTATAAAAACTTGTCACATACATTTGGGAAGCATGGCTGGGGTTAAAAAGGCCCCATAGGGTCTTTAGCCCAGTAATCACGTATCAATGTATGAATGTATGAATTTGGCAGTGACAGGTTGAGGCAGGATATTGGGTACAGCTGAAGGTTTATGCCCCCCCTGCTTCCACCAATGTGGAAGATTAAGTAGCCATTTTGGTTAAACAGAAAAAAATCTTTATTTTACAGAACTTAAAATAAAAAGGCTGATTTTGCAAAAAGAAATAGTATCTGTACTTCACATATGCCACATTTGAACAGTACATTTTTGTAGCTCAAATGCTGAATAAAAGTTAAATAAGAAGGTTGGTTCTAGTCTTTTTCCAGGTCTTCCACTTGTATATAGACTTTGGAAACAGTCTTCCCAAGAGGTGATGGTCTGGGCCTCTGGTTCTTCCTTAACATCAGATTCATCTAGATCACCTTGATTTCAATGATTAATGTTGCTCAAACCCAGATTTGTATACATTCTTTAATTACACCGCACTTATTGCCGTTAATTTTTAAAGTTCTAGGGTTATGGTGCAACAAGCTAGGAAAACAGTGTGAGGTCTTAGTGGACCACATGATAGTGCCTATTAAAATAACAGTACATTACTGATGCATTTTCACCTCATTAGTGTTTTTTTCAGCTAGAAAAAAAAAGACATTTGTAGAATACAAATTGCCACTTCATTTTGAAATCAAATGGGAAAATATAGAATATAGCCACTAGAGGGAGGCATTATGCTGTAGAACAATTGAGCTAAACATCATCCTTTAAAAACACTTTTTTTTTTTTTTTTTTTTTTTTTTTTTTTTTTACCAACTAGCGTCTTCTGTATTAGGTTACCACCTGTCCCTATTTGGGCAACTGTGTCCTACGGGGGGAAAAAAACTAAAACAATGGCAAATCTACTCAGATTTTAGGAGTAAAAACATTTCCTACTTTTTCTTTAATGGTTGAATAAAACAGCTATTTTGTATCTGAAACACCTACATGTTATAAGAAACAGAATAAGCAACTCAAATGCCACATGAATAAGCTTTTATTTTGGAAAAAAATGTGAAGTTCTATTCTTTGCACTGGCTGTGGGTATGTTTTGTCCCGCAAAATCTCATGTTTATACAAAAAATGTCCCACTTTGGGCATTTAAAAAGGTGGCAACCCTGTATTCATGACTTTAATAATCACAGCACTGTACTGTGAGTTTAAAATGTTCAGTATGATAACTGTAATAAGAGCATGAACTTGTAAATCTTAATCAGTTTTTGTAATAAGTAAAAATAGTAGAAAGTGAGATTAACACAAGAAATTATTTTTATCCCCAAGCTATGGTGACATATGGGTAAGGCAGTACAGATGTCCCATAGGAAACATCAGTTAGTGTGATATTTTAATGTAATTTGGATACTTACTTTTGGAACGGCGGTATACATTTTTTTTCCACAAGCAGCCATACTGGATACATTTAATGGAACAGCTGATGATAATAATGAATGGTAGTTATACATTTATTGACCAGATAAATTAATCTGATATTGAGCGAACATTTTCATTTTAATCAGACATACACAAAAAGTAGATGTTAAGCTGTATATGTATACATAAACACACACACAGAAGTGCACAAAAACAGAAACAGCATTTATAACATCTAACATGCATTAATTTGCCCAAAAGTCTTACATAGACTTTCATTTTAATATCTGAATGATTTACCATAAGGCTTACTGGTGGATGGGCAGATTTCATTTACTTAAAGTTTTGCAGAGCATGGAAGGTTGTTAGATGGAAATTAAGTATTTTTTAATACCGAAGACTCCTACCAGAAAGAGACTTTCTAATGCCCTGCACTGCTAATAGAAGAGGTTTTGCTCTCTGTATATACCCTGTGAGAAGGTATGTGGAGTGAACTTAAAGAATAATGTAAACATCTGGCAGTCTGAGTTACTTGTAAGGAGCTAAAAAGAGAGGAGTTGTGGAGAATTAAGTTAGAATATTAGGGAGCAGCGAGCATATGTAAAATGAATGTCATCAGATATTTTATTGAAACTCTAAGAAATATTTATTAATTCATTCTCTGATAACTTTATCCAGTTCAGGGTCAAAGGGGTGCCAGAACCTATTCCAGCATTCAGTGGTCGCAAGACAGAAAAAAATAGTCTTGACAAGGATGCCAGTTTGCTACTAGACATGCACAAAATCACTCACACAATGTACACACAAACAATCAATTTGCACAATCTGTTTTGTAATGTAAGAGGAAACCAGAGCACCCAGAGAAAACCCACACAATAACACGAAGCAGGTGCGGACTCCATGCAGAAGGCATTTCATCTTGGAACTGAACAGGGAAATCCAGCACTGTGAGGTGGCAGAACTAACCACTGTTCTGCCCTGATGGGGGTGAGAGGGGTATATGAATCAACATGTTTGATGAGCCACACCTAAAATCTGTAGAAGGCAAGTACTGAGAAAGAGGGAGTGCATATTCCTACAGGTAGATGCAAACCTGTTTAATGGAACAGCTGATGATAATAATGAATGGTAGTTATACATTTATTCACCAGATAAATTAATCTGATATCGAGCGAACATTTTCATTTTAATCAGACATACACAAAAAGTAGATGTTAAGCTGTATATGTATACATAAACACACACACAGAAGTGCACAAAAACAGAAACAGCATTTATAACATCTAACATGCATTAATTTGCCCAAAAGTATGGTAGAATATCAATATGGTATGGTAGGGTATCATACGGCATGGTATGACATGGTTTGGTATGACGTGGTATGGTATGGTACAGGGAGAATGCAGATCAACCCCAATTATGCAGCTTTGAATTGAAATTATTTATTTATTTATTTATTTAAATTTGTTGACCGGGAGTGTCCGACTGGACCTAGGTCCATTTTCAGCGGAGGCCCGGGGAGAAAAGCTCCACAGTTAAAATAAACAGACAGTATTTACATTGGATTACATAGTGATTAACAATTTACATAGCAATTACTTACAACATATTTACAGATGAAGAACATAGAATATCAGTAGACAACTAGAATCTTTATCTGTGAAGTGCATACCAGACATTAACAAATGTTACAAGAAGAAAAAGTTTGTGCTGTATAATAAGTACTGGCTTATGAGCATCTGAGCTTGCTATAATCAAGGTAGTTATGATAGTTTTTACATGTATGAACTATTCCAATAGTATGTGAAGTATTGGCAAAATATACCAATTGAAGATGAACTGCTTTAGGGTTGATAACATTTCAGAAAATGGCTCTGGTTATGAAGTAGCTAATTTGGTGAATCATGTATTTAACCAGACAGGAATGTCTTAAGTGTAGAGCTCAATTGTGTAGCTAAAGAGTCAGTTAAACTATTTTTTGTATAAAACAAATAAAATAAAATAAAACCATAATAATTAAAACATGCAAATTTAAACTTAAACCTCTTCTTTTATCCTTTGAAAATATGTAGGAATGGGTAAAGATAAGGGGAAAAGGACAGAGTATGGAGTACACTAGTTTCGGTAAACACAGAAACTGAAATTAGAGCTCCTTAGGTTTGGTTGGCTGGGTCTGGATAACTTTAATCAGAAAAGTCAAGGAGATCAGGACCCAGTCAAACGTGCTTTACTGGAGGACGCATTTGGAGACGTCACATAGGAAATGCTATGAAACATATTAGAAGTCTTTTGCAAGGGCTGTAACAAAGATCCAGTAATAGTTTAGGACATTTTAGAGATCACTAAGAATGTGAAACAAAACTGCTGAACCAGAGCAGTATGAAGAGGATATTATTGCTTGGTGTACTTCTGCCTGTTAGGAAACTGACCTTTTTTCCCAAAAAGGTTGTCAAACTAGAAGGAGCTGAGGAAAATGTCACTCCTATGGCGCTAAAACAGTACATTTTGTTGCTTAGACAAAAATGTTTTTAAGTGCTTTTGTTCTTTTCAGGCAGCATTAACGGGGTAACATTTGTGAATGCACTAACTGAAAACTCTGGGTGTCCCTAGGAAGTAGTTCGACTGGCGGTGAAACAGGAGCTATGCCTCGTGGGGGGGGGGGGCATTCAGTCTGAGACTGGGGAAACGAAGAAGCCATTAGAAATGGGCTGTAAATAGCCATGAAGCAGGACATCCATTCCAAAAGAGCAGAGAAGAAAACACTCCATCCATTTTCAAAACATATTCTAAGCATAAAAAAGAAGGGAAGAAATAGTGGTTTTAAAAGTCTCTCCCTTTGAGACAGTAATGACAGTGGAGTGCTTGTCTACACAACTTTCAAAGTTAACTGTACATCATTGGCAGTATGGCCTTCCACCCTTCTAGAGCATCATAGTATATCATAATGGAAATGAAGGTGAACTGGTGATATTTAACACAGGTTAGCATGCCTCACCTTGCAGATAGAAGTTGAGGAGTAGCATAATCTAAGAAGGAAAATGTATGACTTTAGGATGAAGAAGCAGTAGAAAATGTGCAAGAAAGGAGGGGTAAAGATGGATAGATGTGCTGTCTTTGGGACACTAATATGGCTAAGGTGTATGTAGATAGGAAGAAGGTTTAGAGTTTGTTATAGTACAGGTAGTCTTAAAAGACAGACAAGTGGAGTGACATGGATAATGTGTGCACTTAAAGGAGACTGAAAAAGAATATGTGAAAGTAGAGATGGAAAACGTGTGAGGTGAAGGTGCAAAAACAAATGGGAGGACAACAGTGCAGGCTCAGCGATTACAATAGGATAGGACTAACGGATAGGGCAGTAGTTGGAGTGGGTAATGGCTTGAGAAGATGGAGACGAAGAGAAATGACAGAGGTAAAGCAGATACAAGGGGAGGATCAAGGAACATATGAAGGAGACTCGAAGAATAGGTAGATGAAGTTAATCAGGTAGGACTGCATCTGCAAGGGAAGCAATGAGCAGAATCCATGCAAAGGAAGACCTGGAAGGTGGGAACAGATAGATTTGGAAGAGAAAGAAATGGCAGAGCTGGGTGAAATACTGAGTACAAGGCAGAAGCAGGCAGGACCCAGAAGGCCACATATGGGAAGCTTAGCTCCGAAGGTGCTGATGAGAAGGGTAAAGAAAGGTGTGGAGTAGCACTTTTTAGGGAGCAAATGGGAGAAAGAAAACCAAGGGGAAAAAGTGTAGAATGTGCCATAAGGAAATCGGATAGATATAGATAAAATCAGGAGTAAGTATGCAGATCAGACTAGGAGACACAGCCCCATAGAACTGGGAATGTATCTAATTAAGGAGACGGTACTAATGATAGTAGACTCTTTATAAAGGGGAACTGGATGGGGCACTCACCGCGAGGGAGAAGGAGCCTGGTAGAGGTGAGGACAGTCTTAATTCTGGCACTAGAAAGGGCAGGCCTTGACAGAGTCATATCATTTTCAAGAGATAGAGTACTTATCCGTAATAGTCCAGGTAAGCATGAATCAGAGAGTGTAGCCACAAGAACCAAAATGTTACACCTTAGGGTGGGAAGCCAGAGAGACCAGATACTTTTTCTTAGCTGCACCTGGAAAAATACACCACTGCCACGAAAGGAAGAAATCACAATACAAGTAATGGTAACACTGACAGATATGGATCAGTGTATTTTTTTGGAGGGGAGGCAAACATTTGACAACATTAACAGAACACTGATGATCCAGAGGGAGGCAGAATGTAAGACAATACCATTGTTGGTGGGTCTTGATACAGGGAAAGCATTTGACAGAGTAAGCTGGGACTTTATGAGCAGGGCAATGGAAGCATTTGCATTTCCTGAAAAAAAATATAACATTGATTAGGATATATGAGGGATCAGAGGTGAAAATTAAAGTGAGTGGGGTCCTCTCTGATAATTTCTTCTTGAGCAGAGGAAGCAGGAAGAGGTGTCCTCTTTCTCCTTTATTATTTGCATTATATTTAGAACCATTAGCAAAGAAAATAAGGGACTCAGAAATTCAAGGATATAATTGGTATGGTAGTCAAGAAAAGCTGGCTTTATTTGCAGATGCTATTATTTTGTCCCTGTCAAATCCAGAAAAAGACATTGCAGTGTTGTGGAACATTTTGAGACAGTTTCATATATTTTCCAGATACAAAATTAATAAAACTAAAACAAAGGTAATAGCAGTAAATTATGTACCCACGCATGAACTGGTGCAGGAATGCCCATATTTATGGGGACATGATAAAATTAAATATTTAGGAGTACAGATTAAAAATGATACTAGTGTGGCAGCTAAGGTTATGTGGGAAGAGGCTAAACATAAAAATACAAAAACTGAGAAAATGGAAGCTTTGTTATATGGATATTGATAGTAAGATACAAGCATTTAAAATGCTTTAGTCCCTTTAGTCTTATACACAGGTCAGGCATAATTTTATCAACCAGAGAAGTATTGGGTAGCAATTAATAAAGGGCTGAAGGACTTAATCTGGGAGGGAAAGACGGCAAAGGTCAAGTGGGATAAGCTGATTCTTCCAGTAGAACAGGGCGGACGGGGATTAGCCAATTTGGAGGGGTATTTCTGAGCTACACAGTTAGACTCCTATACATAAGACAAGCAGAAAACTATATTTCAAAGTGAAAAGTGATGATGATGAAACTGGGGGAAGCTCAAGAAGGAAGAAGGGACTGGGATTTTGGATGCAGGCCTTTAAGGAACATTATATCCATAAAATAGCAGAAAGTATTCTAAGAACTAAGCCAACATGGGAATGGAGAAAGGAGATTTTGGTGATAGGGATGACTGCGATTAGGGATACGGACAACAGGAAAGCGGGGGCCAGAATTTATTGGAGAAAACTGGCAAAGGAACCAAGGTACTGGGAGCAAATAACTAGAGAGGGAAAGATGATAGAATGGGAAGATGCCAAGAATTTATTTGGACTGCAGGTTAGAGATTGCCTTCCCTATCAGGGATTGATATCAAAGTATAGGCAAAGAGAAAGAAATAGGGAGGTCCTAAACAAAAGACCAGCACTGGTAGAATTTTTAATAGAATCTAAAACAGAAGCTGCCATTAAAAGGTGAGCAATTAGTAGAGCATATAAAATATTGCATGATAACCATAAGAACCAATCAGAGGAGGTTAGAAAGAATTGGGAAGAGAGACTGGATAAGCAATTCACAAAGAAACAATCGGAGGATATATGTACGTCTCCCAAATATGCAACAAAATCTAGATGATTTAGGATTTTTGCTTGGAAATGTTTACATATAATAAAATAAAAATAAAATAAAATAAAATATTTTTATACCCCAAGTAGACTCTGCAGAATTTTTCCTCATGCAGACAGTAAACATTGGAGGTGTGAAGGGAAGGAAAGTGGTGATTGGGAACATATTTTGTGGTGAGTTGGCAGACTTTAAGGATTCCTTACGGGATGCACTATTGGAGATGCTGGGTGGGCAAATTGGTCTGATGAGGGAGATGATTTTTCTGAACTATGATACAGAATCGGAATTGCCTAGACATGGTAAGGCCTTGCTGTGTCTAATGATGGTAGCTGCCAAAAAAGCAATTACTAGAAAATGGAAATCAAATTCTAAACCAACTATACTGGAAATAGTGACTATAATAACAGAAGAAAAAATGGGAATTGTGGGAACAATGCATATAAAGGAGGAATGAGGTCTAAAAGGCCTTAATGAGCTATGTAATGTTTGAGTGAGAAAGACTGGGTACATTATAAGTGATGTATAATGTTTGCAACTGGAAGTGTGTCAGTATGGCTTGTGATGTAAAATGCTTTTGATTAGGATTGTGTCAGTGTGGTTTATTTTCATTTATATAAATCTATGATTGCCTATGTAGTAAGTGATAGTTTATTAAAGATGTTTCTTGTTTAAAAAAAAGGCAGGAATTGAATAATTGATGCAATATTCTCTACAGTTTGTCTTTTTTAATTCCCTTATACATCTTTATTCCGTACGGTATTCTAATTTTATATTGACATCCTTTTAACACTTGGTCTTGGTCTGTATGTCATAACACAGCTCACTCCTTGTCGCGTTAACATTCTGGATTTTCTATTTTCTGCTTAAATAATATCTGCTTAGTCTGTCTTGACCTTCCTCTGAAATACATTGCTCAAACATACATTCTGAAAGGCCTATACTCATAAACCTCACCTTCACGTCTTGCATGGTAACAGACATGTCCCTCTCATTCGAAAACTGTTTCTTAACTCTCAGAATCTGTGCTTTCAGAATACTTCTTGCAAATTAAGATGGGTGACAACTTTCTGATCTCTGCAAAATATTTCTGTTGATATATTTTCCTTAATAAATTTGTTCAAGCATTTAAATCTTCTTAACAGAAATATTTAGAAAAGTAATTTGTTCTTTTCTAATCCTTGCTTTAATCTTAAAAGTTCCACAACTTTTATTAATATACTTATCCCAGCATAATCTCATCTCCAAACAAAAAGTATAATGCAGCAATCATATAAAGTGGTCAAGATTACCCAAAGCACATCGTTCATACCAATGCAGGTGTATTTTATCTCCCACCATCCTATTCCAGGATTTGCATACGTTTGCCCTTCATTTTTCCCTTTGAAGTATCTCTAATTCATACATTCTGTCATGAACAACAAAGTCAACCTTTTCCAAAATATATTATAACACATTCAACAGGAAGGTCGTTTTTCTCTCTCACCATATGTTTGTCTGTTCTAACCAATAACATGTCATCTGGACCAGTGATATGGCTTGTGGACATATACATACTGGTAATATCCTGTGGCCTCCCACATCCACCATGCAGTGCCCTTCAAAGGGCCTCCTTTAGCATATTACTCTAGCCCCTAAACCCTCAGAGCTCATCAAGTGAAGAGCAAAAAAAAAAGGCACTTTACAAATTCATGACACTTTTCGATTTGGAGGGGTTTAGGAGTAAGTTATGGTTATTTAACAAGGAATTAAAGGAAAGTATGTCAAGGTGAAGTTGAGTTTGAATAGCTGAATGTGAGGGACTCTATCGAAGAATAACCATGTCATTAGCATAAAAGAGTGACAGGAAGGTTAGGGAGATCAGAGGGTAGTTTGTTAATAAAGACTGAAAACAACAATGGGGTGAGTATAGATGCCTGGGGCATTCCATTGGTAGGGTGTTGTGGAGGTGATACATGTGAGGCTATTTTGACTCTGATATACCTATTTCTTAAGAAATCCAAAGCAAAGTTTAAAAAGAACCCACAGACAAACCATTCTACAAAAACTACAAAGAAAACCCAGGCAAGATAGAGTTTTCACTGTATAAAACCTTAACCCTCATGTAGCGGAGGCCCATGGGATATATGCAAATGACCCTTTCAGTGTTGGACCAGATGACAGTGTTGTGTCTAACCCCTTGAAGGAATGATGGTGCAGCAAGTGGTCAGTTAAATCAAACGTTTTGGGAAGGTCAAATAAGAGTGATCCTGAAATGTTTCCTTTATCCATGTTCAGAAGGCCATCATCTATAAGTGATCATAATTTTGTCATTGTGATCTGGCTAGCCCAGAATCCATGCTGGTTAAACGTGAGGAGGTGGTACTATTGGGGGGTAAGTGGACAGTTGGTTTTATATTAGGTTTTCAAGTATTTTCTCAAGTATGTTGAGGGTGAAGGTAGGCCAGAAGTGGGAGACATTTTCTGTCCAAGGTGGGGTGTGAAGGGATTTGACAACAGCAGTTTTTCATGTATTTGGCTTTGTACTTTGAGTTAAGCAGAGGTTACAAATATGGAGAAGAGGTATGGTAAGGAAGGCTTTTCTGAGTGATATAAAAGCCAATGAAGTAGGCTGTCTACACCTGGGGAGTGCATCCAGGTATATGTTTTCTAGTAGGGGGTCAAGTTCTTTGTCTCTATTTTTCTTACAATAGAAGAGGAGGAAAAAAGGGGGGTGAGTTGGGGGAAGAGATGGAGGCTGCCATAATAGGTATGTGGCTGAATTATTTGAAAATGTCAGAGGATTAGAGTTGGCCTTGACAGGTCTAAGTGGTGATGGGGAGGAGATGGACAGAATGTTTGGGTTTGCCTAGCAGAACAGTTGTTTTTGAAATAGCTAGTTTTGTGCCTGTATATGGCTTGCTTAGCTAGGTCACACAGAGAGGTAAAGTCAGTTTGATTTTCATGTGAGTGCTTTTATCTCAGTGAAGACCACACATTCCCCCCAAGTTTAAGCAGAGCTTTTAATTCAGTGGTTAGATACGGGGGTTGTATTTAAAGAGGTGACAGTGAATAATTTGTCTTGAAGTTGAAGGTGGGTATGGGTAGGAGCTGTGGCAGCTGACTTGCCGTTCTGTAAATTGATAATGGGAGACTAGTCAAAAGTTGCTAAGTGTTTATTGAGCTTGTCTATATTGATGGTGGATCTGGGTCTGAAGGTAGCTAGTTTGAGAGAGAGTTTTGGTGACTAGTGTAGAATTTGGAAGGTTATTGGGAAGTGGCCACTGAATAAGGGTGGGAGAACAGATATACTGGAGATGATGAAAGGATTGTTAATGATTAGCAGATCCAGGAAGGAGTGGTTATTGGTCAGGTGATTTGGACAGATAGCGTCATTGATTAACTGTATAATGTTATTCTTGGCTAGGAATTCAGGTACTGGAGATGATGAAAGGATTGTTAATGATTAGCAGATTCAGGAAGGAGTGGTTATTGGTCAGGTGATTTGGACAGGTAGCATCATTGATTAACTGTATAAGGTTATTCTTGGCTAGGAATTCAGGAATGTCATTTCATAGGAAACCTAGTTAGTTTAGATTAAAATCACCTAGAACAGCAATATTTTTCTAGTTGCGGGCAGGTGAGGTGATAAGTAAGAAAGTCATTTAAATGTGTTAAAAGAGGCTGGAAGAGGAAAGTAAGTGACTGCTATCAGAAGGTGTCTGTTCTTTCAGGAGGGAAGTTGTAGAAGGATCTTGTTAGGTTTGGTATCTAAACAGACATTTGCTTTACCAATGATATTTGGGTTAAGGTTGTTTTTATAAAGAATGATAGTGCCACCACCTTGTATATTGCCAAGTTTTGTGTCCTGGAGGTATCTGTAGGAGGGAAGTAGATGCTGAAAATTAGGACTGTTTTGTTTGAGCTATGTTTCAGTGACAGCTGTGATGCTGGGTGAGTGGATTGTAAGTAAGTTGTTTATCTGGTTAAGTTTATTAGAGATGCTTTAGGGATTAATTAATGCACAGGAGACAGTGGAGGTGTCAAGAAAGGTTGTGGTGTTATGTAGTGGCAGGGGCCTGGACTGGATTCAATGTTGGCTCTGAGGAGAAGTCTGAGCAGGATACAGGTGAATCTATAGATGTGTTTAGGAAGTTTGAGACGGGATTGCTGGGGTATGGTAGGTTTGGAGGAGATGAGGTAAAGGGAATGTGAAGCTGGAGTTGTCTGTGAGTGACAGGTGGAGAATGAAGTGTGTAAATGTGTGGGGTAGGTCTTTGGGATCAAGTGAGGGATTGTTTGGCTTTATGGTAGGCTGAGAGATGGGTGAAGACATGGGATTACTAATGGTGAAGTGTAATTATTTAAAGGAATGAGGAGTAAGATGGTGGGGTGGACAAGCATTGTGGGAGGTAGTAGTTCTTAAAGTAAGTGGCAGGAGGCTGTGATGATCGGAGAGGACCAGACAGTGTATAGGTGAAGGGATGAGAATGATTTGTTGTTTGGTAATTCATTTATTTAAGTGTTGAGGGTGATAAACTACATGGATGTTTAGGGTCTATTTTAAGTGTATCTTGTGGGATAGCTGGAGGGAGAGTGAGAGGTAAAGTTTGAGCTGAATGTATCAATCAGATAGATTCACTACGTCTTCAGCCTCAGTGTAGATATAATCTACAGTCAGCTGAGTGAATTGCTATATTGTGCTTTTGAGATGATGAACATAACTAAAACAAGACCTTGTGATTGTTTTTGTCTTTGGTGGCTATTTTAGCTACAGACCTGGCTTTGGTGGATATTATAAAGCTCCTGAGTTGCTTCAACAATTCAGCAAAGTGTGCATGGAATTTAAAGCTGAAAAGGAATTATTTCTCTTCATGATATGGTGATTTGTAGAGTAGATAAGAGTATTGTGGTTGTGGACATAGTCCTCTGCATAGGGGTGTATGTTGAGAGGGGTAAATTAATATTCTGGTATTTCATGTGATTTTATTAATTACACTTGTTTTGGTGAGGTTTTTTGAGTAGTGATTTCAAAAACTAATGTTGAGAGTTAGTGAGTGAGTGATGTATTTTCAAAGTTCTTGCAAATACACCCCTAACCCTAAATGAACTCTTGTGACTTTGCCTATATGTATGCCTTAAGAGAAATATCTGTGATGGCTTCTTACCTTAGTGAATAGAACCCAGGGTCTATATTAGAACACCGAAGTTTCAAAACTTCGAGTGTTCTAATATCGAACCCTAGTCATCGAAAATTTAAAACATCGAACATACAGAACAGCAAATTTTTTCCTAGGGAAAAAATTTGCTGTTCCAAAACACTTACACACAACACAAGCACACCAAACAAACAGCAATCCACACACATACACCTAACCTCTTACACCCAACCCTATACTAAACTATACATACACCACTAACTATCCACTTACCTTAACCCAAACCCTAAGGTCCGTCACTATCGCACAGTCACCTCACCCACGCACTAACCCTAACTCACCTACCCCACCCTAACCCACACATCCACACAATCGCATACTTACCTGAGCTCGACCCGTAACTTTCCACCACAGTGCTGAAAATACAGAAGCGGACAACCAAACTCTTTCCCTAGGAAAAAATTCGGTTTTCTGTTTCTTCAATACTTTCAGCATTCGCTGAAAATGGGTCAGTATTAGAACACTTGAAGTTTTGAAACTTCAGTGTTCTAATATAGACCCTAGAACCCATATGCTTATGTTACACGTCCCTGTTAGATCACAACTTTGTTAGGTTACAAGTTTTGTGAGACAACAAACTACCATTTATATAGGTTCATAGGTAGGTACTAGGCTATCTGCCTGAAGACATTTATAAGCCTACCCAGAATGTGTTGGCTTTTGACACCCCCTTAGATTAGTTCCCTATGTCTTTGACCAGCAGAGCCACTGACGTGATCCCCGGGGTGAACGTTCTGTTTCCCATCCACTTGTCAAGGTTTCTTTTGAAGAGTGTTAGCGAGGAGCTCTGCCTAATGTAGATTGGAATCTTGTTCCAAAGCATGGGAAGTCTCTGGGACAGGAATCTATCCCTCCAGCACTTCCTATTATTGTTGTGGTCAAGTTTAGATCCATAGAGCGTGTGGCTCGAGGGTATAAGGTTTTCTTTAGGTGGAGCATGTCCATCAATTCTGGGTTGGACATGGCCTTGTATGTCAGGCAGAGATCAATTCTGAGTAGGCAGTATGCAACCAAGTACAGCTGGAGTTTCTTCAGTCGAGCTGCATAGGGCATCTGTTTGAGGCCAGTGATCCTCTTGGTGAGGTACTTCTGTGGTCTTTCCAGCTGTTGCAGGTGTTTTGTAAGGTACATCCCAACTGGGGCAGTGTACTCTATGATGGGTCTGATGAGTAGAGGGGCACAATGACCTCTTTTGATCTGGATGCAAACCCTTTTGGATTAGGTGGGCCACGTAGAAGGATTTTCTAACCACTTTGGCAATGTGATGATCAAAGGTGAGATTACTATCTACTTGGGTCCTCAGATCCCTTATTACATCTTCTATATTTAGGGGACTACCACCTATGTAGTAGTTTACGGGTACTTTGTTTTTTCCAAAGGGGATGACTATGCACTTTTTGGCATTTAGCTTGAGGCCATGATTTTGACACCAGGTATCTGTCTCAGTGAGACCCTTTTGGAGCATGTCTGTGTCAGCCAGAGAGTCAATTATAGCCCCTAGTTTGCAGTTGTCTGTGAACTTGGTCAGCCATAGTCCTCCTGTGCTTGCCTGTACCTCTCAGAAGTATATGCCGAACAGGAGGGGCCCTAGAATTGAGCCTTGGGGAATACCACTTGTAACTGGTTTAGAGTTGGATCTAGGTCCCGCAACTCTCGCCATGCGGGTCTGTCCGTGATCCAGTTGGCAACCCATATTGTGACGTAGGGGTTTATGTTCAGGCTGGTGAGCTTGTCTATAATACCAGAATGGGGAATGGTGTTGAAGGCCTTAGCGAGGTCTAGGTAGGCTGTGTGTACCACCTTTCCTTCGTCTATAGCCTTGGTAACTGTCTCAAAGAAGTCCACCAGGTTTAGGAGGCATGCTCTGCCCTTAACAAAGCCGAACTGGGTAGGGTCCAGTGTTTGGAGGTTCCCAATATCTCTGTTAATAAGTTCCATGACGATGCGCTCCATAGTCTTGCAGACCAAGCTAGTCAGACTTATAGGGCGATAGTTCCTGGGGTCTGTTGTGGCTCCACCTTTGTGGAGCGTTATATGTATGTGTTACACTGAAATGACAACCATTATGCAGTGTGTTCTCTACACTAAAATGTACCTGTCTCAATCAAACAGACCTCACAATATCTTGGACGACCAATGAGGATAGCGCTGAAGATTCATGATTAGTGGTATCTCCGATATGAAGTAAACTTTGTTGAACTAACTAATTTTTCTTTTACCGCCACTTTAAGGTGTGAGTTGGAATGACTCTTGGAAGCAAAGGCTACCTAATGTGTGCTGTAATCAAATAGTTATAGGACAACAGAAGGAAAAGTGATGGTCTGGTTATATAGGCGGTGCCAATAATAGTCCAAACCACCAGCTCATGCTAACCTTTGTGTAGCTTAGTGGAGTATCTTGTATATCATAATCTGACATGTAGTGCTTCTTGTAAAATTGTACTTACTCTCATTTGCTTTTACGTAATCTATAAAATCCTGCATACAAACCGAAAAGTATAATTTCAGTTGTTTGTTGTTCATGTGTTACACTTATGGCCTATGTTATATCTATAAAGCATCATGTAATCAGTACATCTACCTGGTTATCAAATAAATTAATAATTAAGAAAAAACACATACAGGTATTCTATAGGGAAAAGCAGGATGTAGGAACATACCATAATATAACATTAAATTAAGAGGTATAGTCCAGGATTCGGAGACTTGGTTTGATATTTGAGGAAAGATGATTCTGTTGAAGCATGTGCTGGAATGACTTTACTGGAATTATAATAGATTAAAATACAGAAATAAATTACTCATTCCTTCCAACTGAATGAATAATGAGGCTTTTTATTCAGACTCCCATAGATTTCCAACATGTGGTTGGATAATGGTAGCAGTATTTTTTTTAATTCTTGTTACAGAACCAAATGTTTAAGGTTAGTGGGATCATATGGAAAGATGCTGACTCTCATTTTATCTCGTAACTGTCTGTCTGGAAATCTGTTAAAAAACTGTAATAGGGAAATCATATAGTATTCTAGAAAGAGTGGTGGGATCTAAGATAGTTATAAGATTTACAATGTTAGAGAGGTGAATATACATACACACACACACACACACACACACACATATACTTATATGTAGATTGACATTAAAAACGTTGACCGCAAAAGGCTGAAGGAAAAAAAAAATCCAAAAAAAATTGATACCCTAATACATGTGCTTCAAGACACAACCTTGGACCATGCAAAATAAATCTACTGCCCCCTGTACTCCCAATCCCCTTTTAAAAATATATACTAAATCTAAGATCGAACAATTCCTGGGAAAGGGGCATATTCCCCAACTCCACAGATTTGTTGATCTCACACACCTGTCAACCATCAGTATTATCAATCAAAGTGTGTTGATAAAACAGACAACATTTGGATGTTTCGCTCATTAAAAGCTTATATATATATAATTACTAGTCATATGGATTTACAGTAAATCACAAAAGCTATTGAAAACCACAATCCCAGAAAAAATATGATTGTAAAAAAAAAGTATCTTTTTTATCTTTTGTTGTTGATAACCAAAATAAAAGACCACTAACTTGTAGGTACTGCAAGGAAAGGGTATTTACAGACATAATGTATAGGGTTTGGGTCAGGGACAGGGTTAGGTGGGGGTCCTGAATCTTGGGGTGGACTGTGCACTTTGGACATGTTGTCTACATCATAATGGTTGAAGTTAGGGTGTTGCTGAATGTTAAGGCTGTATGGACAAGGCCCACCTGCATAATTTAACACTGCAGGTGTTTTACTGATGGAGACACTGCATGTGAGAGTTCTCTGTGATGAGAGAAAACTCCTGCCTTAAGTATCATAAGGACCCCTAATGCTCACTTTATGGCCAATAACTCTTTCAGTGGCTGAATATTTGGGTCTGTTCATGTCAGTTTCCTACTCAGGTATCAAATTGGATGCTCTTCACTACCCAAAGCTGTTCATCAGCTGCACCAGTTCCTCTCCTTTTCACAAGATCTACTGGTCCAACCTTAGCATCCTTGGGTTCAACCTGGCCCACATTCGAGGCTGGTGATAAGGTCAAGGATGCTGGTGCAGTGTCTCAGTATTGCCAGTGAGTATGTCTTAACTCCCCTTCCCTCACTACAGCTTTGCTTGCTCTATGATCCCTACCCTCAGGAGGTGCATGCATGATCTATGCATGTGCAGTGTCACGACTAAGCAGCTTATTGCTTATACAGCACAGAGCTCGCCATGCTCACATGCTGCTTAGTTTCATGTTGGTCATTCAGTGTCACGACTAAGCAGCTTATTGCTTATACAGCACAGAGCTCACCATGCTCACATGCTGCTTAGTTTCATGCTGGTCATTCAGTGTCACGACTAAGCAGCTTATTGCTTATACAACACAGAGCTCACCATGCTCGCATGCTGCTTAGTTTCATGTTGGTCATTCAGTGTCACGACTAAGCAGCTTATTGCTTATACAGCACAGAGCTTGCCATGCTCGCATGCTGCTTAGTTTCATGTTGGCCATTCAGTGTCACGACTAAGCAGCTTATTGCTTATACAGCACAGAGCTCACCATGCTCGCATGCTGCTTAGTTTCATGTTGGTCATTCAGTGTCATGACTAAGCAGCTTATTGCTTATACAGCATAGAGCTCACCATGCTCGCATGCTGCTTAGTTTCATGTTGGTCATTCAGTGTCACGACTAAGCAGCTTATTGCTTATACAGCACAGAGCTCACCATGCTCACATGCTGCTTAGTTTCATGTTGGCCATTCAGTGTCACGACTAAGCAGCTTATTGCTTATACAGCACAGAGCTCACCATGCTCGCATGCTGCTTAGTTTCATGTTGGCCATTCAGTGTCATGACTAAGCAGCTTATTGCTTAAACAGCACAGAGCTCACCATGCTCACATGCTGCTTAGTTTCATGTTGGTCATTCAGTGTCACGACTAAGCAGCTTATTGCTTATACAGCACAGAGCTCACCATGCTCACATGCTGCTTAGTTTCATGTTGGTCATTCAGTGTCACGACTAAGCAGCTTATTGTTTATACAGCACAGAGCTCACCATGCTCGCATGCTGCTTAGTTTCATGTTGGTCATTCAGTGTCACGACTAAGCAGCTTATTGCTTATACAGCACAGAGCTCACCATGCTCGCATGCTGCTTAGTTTCATGTTGGTCATTCAGTGTCACGACTAAGCAGCTTATTGCTTATACAGCACAGAGCTCACCATGCTCGCATGCTGCTTAGTTTCATGTTGGTCATTCAGTGTCACGACTAAGCAGCTTATTGCTTATACAACACAGAGCTCACCATGCTCGCATGCTGCTTAGTTTCATGTTGGTCATTCAGTGTCACGACTAAGCAGCTTATTGCTTATACAGCACAGAGCTCACCATGCTCACATGCTGCTTAGTTTCATGTTGGTCATTCAGTGTCACGACTAAGCAGCTTATTGCTTATACAGCACAGAGCTCACCATGCTCGCATGCTGCTTAGTTTCATCTTGGTCATTCAGTGTCACGACTAAGCAGCTTATTGCTTATACAGCACAGAGCTCACCATGCTCGCATGCTGCTTAGTTTCATGTTGGTCACTCAAACTTTGCTGTTGGGGCCATTTAGTGTAAGCTTTGCTTTCTAAAGGGACTTAAAGACAGCTTCTACTTTTGATAGATGTGAGTGTGAGTCTATCAAATGGGTGATTAAATTATCTACATATGCAGAGGCATACAAGCCATGAGGTTTAATGACCATGTCCATCAGCCACTGGAAGGTAGCAAGTGCACCATGAAGGCCAATTAGGAGGATCATATAGTGAAACAGACCCTCAGGGGGTTGAAAAGGCAGTTTTCTCCTAGCTTATACCATCAGAGTAATTTGACAGTAACCTTTCATTACTTTCAGACTAGTTTTGCTTGCTGTTCTCTCAGTTTGTTTACTATGGGCAGAGGATAACTATCAACGGTAAAAAATACTAAATTTTCTGTAGTCATTACAGAACCTAATCTTTCTCTCTGGTTTAGAAACTAAAACTGAAGGGCTATTCCATTAACTGCTGAACTCTTCAATAATCCCTGTATGGTGCAGTTTTTGCTTATTTCTGTGCTGCCTTTCTCTGAGATTTAGGGATTCAGCTTAACCATCTCCTCTGGGTTGTTTTCTACATGGTGTTTGCTTAAGGCAAGTCTGAAAATATTTTCTTGTTTTGTGTCAGTAGCCCCTATACCCAGAGCGAGATCCTGGTCAAAGGGGGCCCTAGACAGTATAATTTAACCCTCCCCATTCACAACAGTGTCACATTATTTTGCTGTCTTTTCCCAATTTTCATAAACACTGTTTTTAAAAAGGTGTAGTCCAATCTCACCTTCATTTTTACATATGGGTTCAGAGCCGATCCTCGGCTCTGACTCGGCCGATTTACAAGCTCAAAGACTTCTGGTTGGCTCATGGCTAAGCAGGTATCCCATAGTGCACCAGTACAAACCCCAGATCTCGTTTGCCACATCTACGAGTTCGGTTGTGCTTCTCTTGGCTCTGGCTAAGTGTCAAAATTCTTCTATTTAAATTTTGTATTGCAGTTATTACTGTGTTGTAAGGTGCTATTAACCTAGGCAGTAGTGTTGTTTGTCCATTTCGGTGTATTCTTAGCTTAAACTTGTTGTTAGCCTGGTATCCTGTGTGCCAGTTTAGAGTTCTTTGTAGGTGCCATTGCGCATTTTCCTTAACAGATAGTTTGTGGCAGTTTTCCGCTGCTAGTTAACAGGGGCTCCTGTTATTCTTTGTTTTTTTTCTAGACCATTATTGGCAGCTTAGTTTCCTTAATCTGAGATTGTATTTTTGGTGGGGATCCGCTGGTTATTTGCTAAGGGTTGGAGTTCCTCCCTTAGTACGTTAGTTATTTTCTTCAAATTGTTACCACATAGAGTTATATATAGTTTTTTATGTGTGTGCGTTTTCTGGTCTGTTTAATTAGAAGACCTAGTTTTTTGTTCCACCGGGCTAGGCCCATTTGAGTTAGAGGGCCTAGTCCTTGTGGTACTTCCTTCTGTACGGCTACGCCCATTTTAGTTACAGGACCTAAAAATTGTTACCACATAGAGTTATTTACAGTTTTGTGTGTGTGTGTGTGTGCATTTTCTGGTCTGTTTAAATTAGAAGACCTAGTTTTCCATCCACCGGGCTAGGCCTGTTTAAGTTAGAGGACCTAGTCCTCATGGTACTTCCTTCTGTAGGGCTAGGTCCGTTTTAGTTAGAGGACCTAGTCCTCTCCCCTACTTCTCCTTTCCTGTGTGTGGGTGTGTGTGAAATGTCTAAAGAGAGTAAGGAGCACAAACCTTCAGGTTTTAAAAAATGCATGAAATGCTCCCAAAAGATGTCTTTAATGGATGGCCACAGTAGCGTGTCTACTGTTTAGGGGCCATCCACTTGCAGGAATCATGCTTGTTCTGTCATGCTTTCTCACCTAGGGTGTTACAGGACAGAAAGAACAAGCTTATACTCAAGGGTCTACTAAAGCCATCTTTTGAGGAAGTTCTATCCAATTCTTCGGCTTCCTCCAAGTCTGGCAAATCTAAGTCTTCAAAAAGGCCTTCTCCATTGCTGGCTGGTGTCTCGGAGCCACCTTCTAGACAGTCAAAATCTGCCTCCTCGACTCCATTGCCATCGGAGCTGAAGGAGAGCACCATTGTGGTGTCAGAGTCGGTTCCAAGTGTTTTGGAGCCGACCTCTGAACCGATTGAATCAGCAATTGAATCTGCTACTCGGAGCCGGTCTGTGGATTCCCTACCGGTTTCTGTGTTATTGAAGTCTCCAGTGGCCCCTAGATCAAGATCCCCTACTATGTCTTCCAGATCTTCCAGGAGCCTTTCAGAAGAAGATGTGGAGAGTGTAGTGTTGAGACTCCTGAAGTTGTCTGCCTTACCAAAATTATTGTTGGCTCCGACCCAGCTGAATCCGGAGCCACTCGATCCAGCTTTGCCCTTGTCTGCTATTCCTCCTCCGAGCCATGCTGGCCCATTGGAGCCAGAGTGCTTGTTGCCACCCGAGGTACTATCAGTTCCAGCTCCCTTTGTTGCTGCTTTGGAGCCGGGTTCAGCTCCAAAATGCTCAGTGCCCGTCAGTCATGTCCAGGGGCTGTGAGCTTGGACCCTGCATCTTTCTCGGAGCCGGCGGCTCTGGCTCCGACATCAACCTTTGTCTCTTCAGAGCCAGAGAGGTTGGTATTTGAGATGATGAGGAGTGTGCTATCTCATTCTCCAGTCCCTTCCAGTGGTACCAGCACTCTTCCCATGAGAGCATCCACTTCAGTCTCAGCCCCTACTCTCTCCAGAGGCAGCAGAGACCCTCATCCTCAGGAGCCATTGTCTGGTGGCCCCCACTCTTCTGAGGCCTCCCAGGAATGTCCTTTCAAGGAGCTTTCCCAGAAGAGGCTATGTAAGAGGAAGCATGTTGACTCCCAGGATGATTCCTTGACATCGGACACTGACCTCGAGGAGTCAGAAGGGTCCCCCAAGTCGCCCTCTAATGATGTCTCCTTCATGGACATATTGGAGATTCTTAAGCAGAGGTGTGACTGGCCCACTGTCAACCCTTCTGATGAGGAGTCGGTGTACCTGAAGGCTTTCGGGTCTCAACCTTTTGCCTCTTGGGTGTCTCCACCTTTTGACGAACTGATGGACCTAGTTAGTCGAAAGGTGTGGGATACTCCTGATGCTGTGGAGCCAGTCCCCAGGAGACCTAATAAGTTTCTGTCTGCCCCTCCTGGTAAAGAGTTTTTGTCTAAGGGCATTCCCGTAGATGCCATGGTGGTGGTGGCAGCCACAAAGAAAGAGCTGGTGGAGATGTCTTCCTCTGTTCATCCGCCAAATAAAGATTCTCAACAGATGGACAGATTTGGGAAGCGTATCTTTAGTTCAGCGGCATTTACCCTTCGATCATTGAACTATCTCACTCACTTCATGAGATTACAGATGGATCAACTCAAGGAGTTAGGAGATTCTATACAAGGTGAGTGTACTGAGGGAATCCCTAACAAGTTCTCTGCTCAGTTGTCTACCTTAAATTCTATAGTTAATTCCTCCATGCAGCTCATCTCCTATGTGGCTGATGGAGCAAGTAGAGCAGCAGGTTCAGGAGTTGCCCTGAGGTGTCACTCCTGGATGCACTTGTGTAATTTTGCGGAACTGTTCAAGTCTACTTTCACCAACGCCTCATTTGATGGTTCCTCATTGTTTGGTTCTAAGGTGAAGGACACACTCACTCGGTGTGAGCAAGCTGGAAAGATGCTTTCTGCCATGGGAGTACGTTTTACTGTTCCCTCTCGACCATACCCCAAAGGTCAAAGGGGCGGTAAACTGTTGTTCAAAAAGTCCCAGAGGGTCTTTCCGAACACACAGGGTGAACCCTCCTTCAGAGGAAGAGGAGGAGGAAATGGGAGATGTTGCCCTAGAGGCAGGGGCAGTCCGCAATACCAGCAAGGCCGTGATTCCTTTTGGGGACAGCCTTATCAGCGCTCCTGATGTGAGGCCTAACTGCATTTCTCTGGGGCCGGTCAGGGGTCGCATTTCTTTGTATCCAGAACCTGGCTAAATAGCACTCAAGACAAGTGAGTACAAAGAGTTGTTACCAGAGACTATATCATACCCTTTTCCCTTCCACCGTTTGTTCCCAAGAAGATCCCAGATGTACCACCCAATCACAGGGTTCAGGCAATTGTGGAGATCAACAAGTTGCTTTTAAAAAGAGTCATCCAGTCCATCCCAGCAGACCAGATAGGATCCGGAACTTACTCCAGGTTCTTTTTAGTACCAAAATGAACTGGAGATTGGAGGCCAATATTGTCTCTCAGCAGGTTGAACAAATCCTTGAAGAAGGACAAGTTTCGGATGGTAACTCTGCAGTCAATACTCCCGTTGTTAGGGAAAGACTATTGGATGTGCTCTCTAGATCTCCAAGACGCCTACTACCATGTAAAAATGGACAAGGCGTCCAGGAGCCATATACGCTTCCTGTTGGGAGCCAGTCATTATCAGTTTCGTGCTCTGCCCTTTGGTCTCACCACAGTCCCCAGGGTGTTCACCAAATGCATGGCAGTAGTGACAGCTCACATGAGACGTCAGGGATTCCACGTGTTTCTGTATTTGGACGACTGTCTCCTGACCACCCCCACCAGGCATCTACTCCTCCAAAACAGAGACGCCACTATTCAACATTTTTGCTCAGTTAGGGATCTCTATAAATTGGGAAAAATCTGCATTATTGTCCTCTCAATCTGTGATTTTTATAGCCGCAGAGGTAGACACAGTGAACATGACAGCTCATCTCCCCACCGATAGGGCACAAAACTTAATCTCTCAAATTCAACGTCTTCTCCCATTGCGGAAGGTCAAAGCGAAGTAGGTTCTTCAGCTCCTCGGGACTATGGCTTCCACCATTCTATTAGTACCATTAGCCAGGTTGCACATGAGAATTCTCCAGTGGCTTCTGTCTTCCCAATGGTCCTTCCAATATTTCCTGCTGAGTCATCCTATACTACTGACAGATTCATGCAAGAAGGACCTTCTTTGGTGGATAGCCCCCACCCAGTTGATCATGGGCACCCCCTTTGTTACTGCCCAACCCGTTGCCACTGTGACCACGGATGCCTCCCAGATCGGGTGGGGGCATTATCTCGGCAGGACTGTCCAAGGCACATGGCAAGAACATGAGGCTCACCTGCATATCAATGTTCTGGAGATGAGGGTGGTGCTCCTGGCATTGCAAGCACTTCAAGACCTTCTTCCTCTCGGGGCTATTGTGATACAATCAGACAGCATGTCGGTAGTTTGGTATATCAACAAACAGGACTTTACCAGATCTTACCCACTCTATCGAGAGGCCATGCGAGTTTGGGAATGGGCGATTTCTTCCCAGCACTTTCTGGTTGCAATGCACATTCCAGGGATGACCAACGTGATAGCCGACAAGCTCAGCCGGGTGATCCTACTCCCTCACGAGTGGTCTCTGAAACAGGAAACAGCAGAACAGATTTTCCGCAAATGGGGAGAGCCTTGCTGTGACCTCTTTGCCAGCCCAGTCAATACCAAATGCAGCAGCTATTTTTCCCTCACCCCCCCCCCCAGGAGACACCCAGAGACCCTCTGGCTCACGATTGGCCCATAGGACTTCTGTATGCTTTTCCTCCATTTCCTCTCATTTACAAAGTGATTCAGAAAGCCATTCAGCTGGGAAGCAAGTTGATCCTCATTGCTCCTTACTGGCCTCGTCAGATCTGGTTCCCCTTTCTTGAGCCTCTTCTCCTGGATGATCCTTGGATCCTGGATCCAGCTCCAGATCTGTTGACTCGCATGTCAGGTTCACTACATCCCTCAATCTACACCCTCAAGTTGACAGTGTGGCTGCTCCAGTTCCATCCGTAGTCAGGCTTCATGATGTATCTTCCTCAGTATCACATATTCTTATGTCCTCCCATAAACCTTTCAACTAGGAGGCTGTATGGAAGTAAATGGAAAAAAATTTCTATTTGGGCACAGAAAATGAATGTAGATCCCTACACTGCTTCTATCCCTGTGATTTTGGAATTTCTCTCTGAGCTTTTTCAACAAGTAGCTGCTGCCGCCACTATCAGAGTCCAATTGGTGGCAATTTCTCATTTTCACTTAGGGTTTCCAGATAATTTAATGTCTCATAAGCTATGCAAGACCTTTTGAAAGAAATCACTCTTTTGAGACCACCACTCCAAGAACCTGTGGCTTCTTGGGATTTAAATTTTGTGTTGTCCAAACTGACTTCTCCCCCGTTTGAACCTTCCCACTCATCTTCATTGAAATTTTTGTCTTGGAAGACTTTGTTTTTGGTAGCTATTACGTCAGCTAGATGGGTATCGGAGCTACAAGCCTTGTCTGTTAAGTACCTTATTTGATCTTTCACAAGGACAGGGTGTCACTGTGTACTAATCCATCCTTTGTCCCCAAAGTTTGTTCCCCTGCTACCTTAAATCAATTTATAGAACTCCCAGTTTTCTTCCCTAATCACTGTAATGCAGCTGAATACCGTTTCCATCAGCTGGACGTTCATAGACAACTACGTTTTTATTTACACCGGACCAAGGAATTTAGGAAATCAAATCAACTATACATTTCCTTTTCTGACTCCAGATTGGGCTTACCAGTTTCTAATGTGACACTATCTAACTGGATTTCCAGTTGCATAGCCTTTATCTACAGTTCAGAGGGCAGACCTTTACCCTGCAGGATCAAGGCTCATTCTACCAGGTTGCTGTCTACCTCTGCAGCCTTTCAAGCCAGGGTCCCACTTGATAATATTTGTGCAGCAGCTACGTGGGCTACCCCTCACACTTTTATTACACATTATAAATTGGATTTAGCTTCCAGGGGTAGAGCATCCTATGGCTCCATGGTGCTTAAGAGTATTTTCCAGTGAGCCACCCAAAGATAAGGCGCTAGGGACGCTGTCCCATATGTAAAAATGAAGGTGAGATTGGACTACACAACATAAAGAAATTATGTACTCACCATAACCTTCCATGTTGGTAGTCCATCTCACCCTTCATATTTACCAACCCGCCCTCCTGTCCCCATCCTGGAAGATCTGGAGATAATAATAATAATAATTTGGTTATCTTTGGTTGGAGACCCTTTAGTATTGGTTTGTCGGTTATGTTTTTTTCTTCTAGTGAGCAGCAAACAAGATCTGGGGTTTGTACTGGTGCACTATGGGATACCTGCTTAGCCATGAGCCAACCAGAAGTCTTCGAGCTTGTAAATTGGCTGAGTCGGAGCGGAGGATTGGCTCAGAACCCATATGTAAAAATGAAGCGTGAGATGGACTACCAACATGGAATGTTATGGTGCGTACATAACTTCTTTTTATGTACTTTTCTCCCTGGGCCTCCACTGAAAATGGACATATATCCAGTTGGACTAGCCCGGTCAACAAATGTAAAATAAAATAAAAAAAAAATAATAATAAAAAGATAAGAACAGACGACTCTAAATCAGTTAAAAAGGTAACAAAACAACAGGCTTTGCATCAACTTGTATGTTGTGAACCACAAACACTGTGAAACTCTAATGACTGTCTATATCACTGAGCAATTCAACAAAGAAATAGAGAAATAAAAAGTTTTACAGTTGCATTAAAGCTGTTGTCTCCTGAACCTAAGGTACAGGGTTTAATTTAGCGCAACTTGGAGCAGTTCACTTAATTACAGATTGCTCTCTAGGTAGGGCATTACACACACACGCACACACACACACACACACACACACACACACACACACACACACACACACACACCAACAAATTCTACTCAACAAATACACTCTACCCGTTCTTGTATATCCCCTTTGTCTAATGCCAAAATTAAATTTATAATGGTTAGTCGCATGAGTGCTCAATTCAAATTATGCTGCTGGATTCCTAATGCCACAAGAAATCAACAATATGAGCCTCTCCAATTCTTAGCTTGGCTGTCATGCTGCTGCTAATAATAACAAGAAAAAGAAAGAAACCTCTCTGCTGGGCTTGTCATGCTGACAAAAAAAATAAATAGACCTTAATTTATCTGCTGTTCTCACATGCCAATTCTTGAAACTTGTTCTGCATGCCAATTCCATTCTCTTTCACTGGCTGCATCTTTTAGCCAGTGAGACTGGAGATGACACAGAGAGCAGGAAACTGTCTTTTTAAGAAGCAGACATGTAGAGCAGGAAAATCAAGCAACATTTTATTTTATTAATATTAAACTTTTTTTGAAATTAATGTTGGATGGCCAAGCCCTCCAGCCAGCATGATATCCTAGTCATCTGCCTAGGTCACCTTCTGCTGTATCAGGCTCTGTCAGTTCCTCTTGTTTCTTGCGTTTTGGAGAGTACATCACTGAGCAAAATGTAGTATAAAGAATAGTTGTTTCTCCCTGTCAGATTCACTGACTTTGGCCAGTAAATTTTTCGCAACTGTCTGCACTTCTGTTTAGGGCTTTAACACATTCACATGGAATATTTGCTCAAGTTATCTCTTTTCTATCTAACTTTGCAATTCATGCCCCTTAATTTCTGTGTAACCTCAAAGGGTCCCTGGTATTTCAGGACAGGGAAGTACAACTAATACTTGGTCCCTGGCCTGGAACTCTCTGTTTCTGTCATTTATTTTATAAAGTTCTTGTTGGCAGGCTGGCTTGCTCCCTTTCCATATGCTCTCAGACGATGGGCATTATTTTTAATCTGTTTTGATAGCTAGTATAATTCATAAATTCAAGTACAGTTTCAGGCCAAATGGCTACCAAGGAACATTGATTCATCAAGAAATGGAACAAACACATATCCACTAACCCATTTGTTTAAATTTCATTTAAAGATTTCAATACCTTCAGACTGTTTTACCCAGATGTGTACCTTATTCTTGAGCATTACAATGTTAACAGCTATATATGAATAATGTACCTCAGAAATTCCAAATTTTGTCATAAACTTCATATTTTTATATGTTTGTGTTTTTTTACTAACATAGATATCAATGTTAAACATGGATTTTAAATGCAGTCCTTAAATATTTTATAATCCAAAATGAATTTGCCTTTTATATATTTATATATAACAAAATGAGAATAAGTTCAGATTTTTGCTTCTTGTTCAATAATCCATACATCTTAATGTTGCAATTCTCTTAGTGAATTTTCTTTGTACTTCCTCTAACTCTTAAGTTGAACCTTAATTATTGGTCTGATATATTTCTTAAACAAGAGAATCCTAGAGTTCTCATCTCTAGTCAAAAGATTCTGTAACAAATGACCCTATGCATTGAATAGCCTTTGTGTTAATTGCCCTAGCATGTGGATTAAAAGGATAGGTTAGGTGTTATGATGATACCAAAGTCTTTGTATCCCTTGACCTTCTTTACTTACAAAGTTGTAAAATATATCAGGAATCTTGGAATTTCATTTGAGAAGTATAGAATATTACACTTGTCAAAGCTAAATTTAAGGCTGGTTTCTAGTGCCCACTTACTCAAAGACTGTAAACATTTGTTGAGGTCATCAGCATCGGTTTCATTTTGCATTAGACACACAATTTTGCAATCATCAGTGTAATTTGTATACCCCAAATTTAGTGTTCCTAGGAATACTAAACAAAAAAAAAAACTATTTTATATAGTATTCATCCCTAGACTGATCCCTCTGGATTTAACTGGCATGCAATCAGAATACATGTTTTAGTCAACAAGTTCATAATCCGCATAATAATATAACTGTTTATATCAGATGCAGTTAGATAACCTGAAAAGGGAGACAGCCAAAGGCCATAGTTAGGGCCAGATAAACTAACCATCTACAATCCTAGATCTAAAGCCATAGTTATCTGTTCATAAAAGCTTACCAGGTTACTCACAGTATATCTTCCTTTGATGAATCTATATTGTTCAATGTCAGTTACTGCTATTGGTTACTATCCATCAGATCTAACAAACATCTTTCAAAGCTCTTACAAATTAATAATGACAAGTGTATCAGTCTATAATTTTTAATTAGATATTTCATATCTTTTTTATGAACTGGAGTTATGCAAGATCATTTTCAATTATTTAGACCAGCACCATTAGCTAGCAATTTATTAAATGTAGTTAAAAAATTAGAATAATTTCATTTTTAATAACAATATGCCAGGTATCATGTCTGGTCCCATACATGTTGTTTTCTTAATTTTATTGAAAGTCTTGGATATAGAAATCTTAGATATAGTTAGACAAAGTTAAGAAATAAGAGTTTGATTAGTGTAAATTTTATTATAACAATCACCCGAAGTGACATCTGAAGCAGATTTATTAAACCTACAAACAATCAAGTGTGCATCTTAGGTAATGTTGTCAGTAATAATAATTGCATCATTTGATGCAATCATGTTATTAATTGAATTAACATATTTTTGCAACAAGTCTTTGCAGTTTTATTTTTTTTTTAGTTTCCTGCATATACTCTTTTTGCTTATTAGAAAAATGTCTCTAATCATATGTATAGGGGTTGTCAACTTTTCAAGTCAAAATTCTAGACGTGCATGAAAGCAAAATGCATGTAATTTTGGTACCCCTCATGCAGCCATTCCATTGTCCCATTATTTGGCTTTCTCTGCATTTCTCCCCAGGTGCCATAACACTGTTCAAAACTCTCAGTGTACATACTGTTTTCTGCTTTACTTCTACAATAATTACAGATATTTGGATTTAATTTAAAACTTATATTTCAAATTTTATAGCACAAACACTGATAGACATTTGCTAAACAAAGCAATACAGTCTCACAATGAAAACAGACTTAGCATTAAAACTTCTCTGCCTCTGAATCTCACATTCACTGAAGCAGCATTGAAACCCACATTCAAAGAAATTGCATCTGGACACTGGTGGATTAAGTTTACCTTTTGGCTGTTTTCAAATCATAGCCCCCTTGCACACATTTTAGGACCATGCAAAGTTTGATTCACCTTCCTGATTGTATTAAATTATAATATATAATAATAAAATTATATCCCTTGTATAATACAGCACCACTTGTTACAACATGTTTTAAATTTAATGGTTTGAGCATTGTTCCAGTAGGCAATGAAACAAAACATATGATCCAATAATGACAAAACAACCCAATTCAGAAAATTTCATCCATAAAAGGTAATCCACCAATATCAGTCAATATGCACAATGTTTGCAGAAGTAAAAGTCATCTGAATAATTCCACATTAAAGAGATCTGTAACGAATAAAAAGGTTGCTGCTGGCAAACAGCTTTATATTTCAGTGTTTCATGTACAAAGTCAGTGCTTGCTGCCCTTGAAGAATAAATTGCCTATGTTACATTAAAAAAATTGTAAGATGGTAATATTGCAACAGGGAATGGACGGCAAACAGTAAATAGGTTCATAGTTACTAGGCATCTCATCAAAAGGAGGACATACTCAGGACTGCAGCACCCCACCACCTTAAAATATAACACAGTATCAGTAATCCATCTACATGCTGTGGAATACTGCTTCCCTATAAGAGTTCAGGCCAGACCAAGACATACAATATGCAAAACTGCATACACCTGGTTTACTACACTTTCAGTTGCCTATGCACCTCAAAGTTACAAAAAAGGTCACAAGCCTACAGTTTAACTAAATTCGCTACAATTTGGTACAGTCTATGTCACACAGTCAGAAAAAAAGAAGTTATGTCTTACCATAGCATTCCATCTGTATTGTTGATCTTCATCCATTCATCACTGATGGGTTTCAGTTACATCCTCGGAACCGAGTCGGCAGTTCCATCCTCGAAAACGAGTCAGCCTTATACCAAGCTCATGCCAGCCAAAAACTCTCAAGCTAAGCTTTTACTCACAATACCCTTCTCCCTGTTACCTCAGATCGAGTTTGCCCTAACTTAGTAAAGCAGAGGATGTCTCTGAGCAACAAACCTTAATCCAGTAAGTGGACCCAAAGTATCCCCCAGGAGCCTCTAGGAGGGGGATGGAGGGTGGGATGTGATGAATGGATAAAGATCAACACCACAGATGGAACGTTATGGTAAGACATAACTTCTTTATCTGATGTTGTTAATCTTCATTCCATTCATCACTGATGGAACAGAGTCCCCAGCTACCTTATATCAATTGGGTGGCCCTTATGGAAGAACATTCCTGAGCACCATTGAACCAAAAGAAGCTCTTCCCCTGGAGACCAGATCCAACTTGTAATGAGTGATGAAAGTATGGGGGAAGCCCACATAGCTGCTGCACAGATGTCATCCATGGAAGCTCTGGAGTGGAAGTTGCCATTGTGCTGGTGGAGTGAGCTCTGATGTTTGATGAAACAGACTTTCTTTCTTGGTGATAAATGAAAGCTATACAATCTCTAAGCCATTTGGATAGGGTCACTTTAGAGAATGACTTTCCCATTTTTGGACCAGAAAAGGATATAAATAACTGGTCTGATTTTTGGATTGTTTTCGTCCCAAGTAAAATCTCAGCTGTCTCTGGACATCAAGTAAATGTAAACAATACTCTCCTTTGTTCAAAATTTTAGGAAAGAACACTGGTAGGTCAATAGTCAGATTAATAGAGAACTCAGAGGTTATTTTAGGCAGGAAAGAATGGTTGGTCCATAGTGATACTCTGTCCTTATGGAAAACCAAATAAGGAATAAGAATGTTTCGTACAAAGAGCCTGAAGCTCGGAAATGCAGATGGCTGATGTAATGATCACCAGAAAAAGAGATTTTCAAGATAGAAACTTGATGTCACAAGTGGCTGCTGGCTCAAAAGGAGGCTGTGTCAAAGATTGTAAAACAAATGTGAGACTCCATGGTTCTGGGGGCTGCTTAATTGGAGGTCTGGAGTGATGGACTCCTTTCAAAAAGGTTTTGCTTAGACGATGAGAAATTAAGGAAGATTCACCAAAACCATTATGAAAATTCAAAATGGCAGCTAAATGAACTTCACGCTGCAGGGACCTAAACCTTGTCACCACAATAAACAGAACATGCTGGAGGGATAGATTCCTGTCCCAGAGACTTCCCATACTCTGGAACAGACTACCTATCTATGTCAAACAGAGCTCCTCATTAGCACTCTTCAAGAAAAATCTTGATGATTGGATGGGAAATAGGAAATTCACCCCGGGGATCACTTCTGTGACTCTGCTCGACAGGGGCACAGGAAAATAATTTTCTTGG
Organism: Protopterus annectens; assembly: GCF_019279795.1. Classification (NCBI taxonomy): domain Eukaryota; kingdom Metazoa; phylum Chordata; order Ceratodontiformes; family Protopteridae; genus Protopterus; species Protopterus annectens. The sequence continues at coordinate 65,071,037 of NC_056743.1, read as the reverse complement.
GTGTTGAAAGCCAGGGTACCTTTTTTGCTAGGCTTATATAGGCCCTAGGGCCAATAGCCTAGTACCTACCTATGAACCTATATAGTTGATGCAGCGGTGCCCTCCTCAAAGAAGTTAGATAAGTACTGGAGTATGGCAGAGACTGGTGCAGAATATGGATCTAGATGTTCTTCGTGTTTCATTGTTGCAGTCATCATATTTGGGTTATCCTGCCAGGGGTAGCCCTCAGTCAGTCCAAATACCAGAGGCTTAGTATTTTTATGTCAGTTGCTGTCGCTCCAGGACTGACGTCAGGTCGTCAGTGGTATAAAATCAGGCAGCCGATGCCAATACATCAGTCTTTCTTGCCAAGGCACCCAAAGCAGAAGCAGTTTGCATGAGTGCTGGTTGGCCTCTACCTGAGTTTTTGTTTCTGAATTGAAGTCTTCTAAAGCTAAGTACCGTATTGGGGATCCTTTTTTCTTGCTCTAACCGATGTCAGAAAAAGTTAACAATTGTCTCACCTGCGGAAAGCAAATACCACACCGAGACTTCCATTCTTACTGAGTCACCCGGTGACCCAAGGTCAGGCACCTACTTCCTTCCCTCAATCTCAAATGCTTAAAATGGCAGAAGAATTTATGCTTATTAGGGGAAGCCAGGCTACCCCTTCCAAAAGAAAAAGAGACTTGTCCCCAGTAGTTTTATCTGAACAGGAGTCCAATGACTCTGATGCTTCTGAATATGAAGACATGCAACCCCTATCTGCTTATGAGGATTCTGATGTAGAGGAATCCATCCCTTCTGCCTCTCCACCCGAGGATTTTTCATTTGGTGAAACCCTTCATACTTTAAGGGAGCATTTCCAATGGGAATGTCAAGACTATCCAGAGTCAAAAAAGAGATCCAGAGACTTCTTAGATTTACCACAGCACAGACCTCTGGCCATTCCCCCTGTCAGGATGTTGTGGATGATGTTTTTATGGAATCCAGTCTGACCCCTGACACCCTCCCTCCTGCTCCCAGGAAACCTGACAGGTACTACAGAGTCCCTGACTCTCACAAATTCCTTTTTAAAAATCCTACTGCTGACCCAGAGGTCATCTCTCAAGGACCTAAAGGAATTAAAGCAACCTCAGCTAAGAATCCCATCCCCTCTGACAGGGATTCCCGAGCTTTAGACAGATGGGGTAAAAAAGTATACACCTCTGCTGCTCTTGCTCTTAGAGCATTAAATTGTCAGTTCCACATGCTGAAATATCAGCAGCATACCATAGAACTACTCAAACAAAAAATATCTTCCTTTCCTGCTCATGCAGAAAATAAAGAGTTACAAGAGCTTATGCATTCTGCAAGTCAAGTTAATAAGCACACTTTGCAATGTGGCTTTGATGCCCTACAAGCATCCTGGTTCTGTCCTCAGAAGGCATGCTTGGCTTAAGGAACAGACCTTGCCAGACCATGTCAAATCAAAATTATTGGACGGACCATTGAACAAAGACAATTTGTTTGACACCAAGGCAGAAGAGGTCTTAAAAAGATGGAAGAAAAAGCTAAATCTATGCAGTTAAAGACTTTTTTACAGGTCCATCCTCCAAGGTTCAGTAAGCATCAGAGACTTGTGGATCTCTGTCAGATGAAGAAAAAATATGTAGCTAAACTAAGAGAAACACTTTGGCTGTATTCTTGCTGTATGAGTGTATATCTTTGCAAAATACTTTGTATTAATCATTGACCAGAAATCTTTGGAGGCTAAATTCAGTAAACCCAAATCAAAACCTTCACTTACTACTGAAAGATTTTTCTTAAGAATTTAGTAATAACAATGTGCAGGGCAATAAAAAAAGTGAAAACACAATATTACTGATTGTTCAAGGTTCTTTTGACCACCTGCAAGCATGGCGTAGACTGGCAGAAGTACAAGGACTTTCAGTGCAACCGAGACTATTTATAGTATGACAAGTGCCGAGTTTTACTCCATTTTACTTTTTACTTGTTGCAGCACTGAAGGTTATGTAGGTGAGCTGACTGTTTGGAGTCCCTGAAAACTCACGAGTCAAATACTCGTGCCGTATTATGGTTTAGCCGTCCTTACTGACAGTTATTTAATTATTTATTTTCTATTTACTGTAGTGGCGTTTGGTGTTTGTCGCATTACATTCTTGTGCGCTTTGTTGATTTTTTATATTTCTGCCTGAGTTTTGGTAGTTTAGCTGCTTAGTATTTCCTTGTCAGTTGAGTATGTTGTAGTGGCAAACCCTACCATGTGACATAGATTGCTGGAACTGTCTTTGTGAACTGGTGCAGCTCTTTGTGATCTACCTATTACATGTAAACACAATATAATGTGTCCTATGCATATGCCGTAACAGGCAACACCATAACGTCCCTAGACTTGCAGTAACACGAGTTAACGTTATTAGGGTTTTGCTATACCATATTTTATAGAAGTGCATTCACACTGTCAATATTACATTATGTACTGACATTGAAACAAAAAAACTATAACATTGGTTTTGTATATCTGAGTCACTTATTTCACTATTATGAAAAGGAGTTTGCATTTTTTTGCAGTATCAGTGTTAACCCCCATCTGTTAATTCCACTTCTGCTGTGCTTCTTTCCTAATGAACCACCTTTGCAAGATATCACTTTGGCCCTGCTTTTAGTTAGAATCTTCTTCTTTCGGCTTTTCCCGGTTAGGAGTCATCACAGCGGATCACTGTCCGCTCATGATTGGCAGTGGAGTTTTACAGTGTCGAGTTGCCAGCCCGGAGCCCAACCTTCCACAGAAGGCACACACATGCACACACTCACGCCTAGGGCCAATTTAGTGTGTCCAATCCATCTACAGCATGTCTTTGGGATGTGGAAGGAAACCGGAGCACCCGGAAGAAACCCATGCGACCACAGGGAGGACATGCAGACTCCACACAGAAGGCACCCCAGCCGAGGATCGAACCAGAGAACCTCTTGCTGTGAGGCGGCAACACTAACCGCTGCACCACCGTGGCCGCCCCCCTGCTTTTAGTTAGAATAAAGAAGTAAAAAAATCAATCAGCTTACAGTTTTGTGTAATAAAAATTCATGCTAGTTTCTCAATAGGAATTATACAAATTCAATGGGCCTCCATCAAGCCCTGCCATTAGACTGTAACAGCTGTATGGTCTTATTAAATATTAACATGAGTTAGCTGTATAGCCATATGTTGAATGTGCCTCTGCTCCCTCCATCATTTCTAGCTGTGTCACTATAGCCAGTCAATAAAGCATCCATCCAGCTATACATTTACTTTCTGAGTTTTAATAGTGGCACTTTCAGTACTACAGCAGCTTCAGTTTGCAATTTGTGTGATCCTTATATGTTTGAGACTGCTTTGTTCAAGATATGGTGCTTTAGGTATTTTCATTGTCTGTCTTCGTATCATTGGTCTTGTGCAGTTCATTGCAGTATAATGACATTTTTGTGCATGGAAGTAGTAAAATAGATGTGTAATGGTTGCTGTATTGTTATGTCAGATCCAGAACATCCAGAATAATTAAATACGTAGTGCACTTTCTGTTTTTGGAACATTTCTGTTTTGATATTTCCCAGCCCAGCACTGTTTTTGGAGTCCAACTGTCATGATGTATAGTCACTTTATTGCAGTCGCTGGTAAAGTCAGCATCTGTCACCCTTGTCAATGATAGACACAGGTGGAAGCACTGAGACAAAGTTGTGGGTTCCCATCTACTCATAAAGGTTGCACTGTTTGACGTGTATGGGAAGTCTGCAGTAAGGTTACCGTTGAGATTAATATGACCAAGCTAGGAATATTTCACAGTTCTCAGTATTTCACTATTTCACTCTACTAGAAGCAATCTTCCATAGCTCAACAGAACATTAATCTGTTCCTATTTTATTGCCTTTGTCCCACCATTATTTTAGCTTTGTCTGGATTTCTTTTACTAAGAAGTTGAGAAGCATGTATGAAATTGTGGTTATTATGCTTATGGCTTCAGTCTTTTAGGAACCGTGACCGATTTGTGATTTGATTTGACCCAGGAATAAGTGACAGCAAGGAGGGAACAAGGCTTCTCCACATAAGTTCAGGATTTTATGCATCCAGCTATTTATATATAGGGTATTTGGTCTTATTTTGAGGTATTTTTAAAGTATGTTTTCATAAATTGAATGTATTTGTATTGGGCTGTTCTGTGTGCCCAGGGTTCTGATTTATGGTCTTTGGCTTGTTATGCTCTTCATCCACAAGTGAGCATGGAATAAATTATGGTTGTGTGTGTGTGTGTGTGTGTGTGTGTATATATATATATATATATATATATATATATATATATATATATATATATATATATATATATACACACACACACACACACACACACACACACACACGTCCCTATCAAATGATAGAAAACTCATTTGATGGAAAATCATTTGTCTGAAACCAAAACATAGAAATCTCAAAACACTGAAAACTCATTTGACTGGAACTCAGAACACTGAAAATGCTATATGCCCTTTTCCCCATGGTAGTGCAATCCTGGAGTTAGTATATATAGTTAGGGGGTGTGTGGGGGGGCATAGCCCCCCACATACTTCATACATTTTAAAATCTCCACATGGATACTTATAATTACAGTGAATAACTGTTTGGAGAAAACAATATTTACATAAACTGTGGGGGGCTACGTCCTCCACACCCCCCATTGTGGGGGGCTATGCCCCCACACCCCCCCCCCAACTATATATGTACTAACTCCAGGATCGCACTACCGTGGGGAAAAGGGCATATAGCATTTTCAGTGTTTTGAGTTTCAGTCAAATGAGTTTTCAGTGTTTTGAGCTTTCTATCTTATGGTGTCAGTGAAATGAGTTTCTATCAAATGAGCTTTCTGTCATTTGATAGGGACACACACACACACACACACACACACACACACACACACACACACACACACACACACACACACACACACACACACACACACACACACACACACTTATTTGTCTGTATGGATAGATTCAAATTTCTCATTGTTTTGTTTTATTCTAGGACTTGACTTCTTTTTATTACTAATGCTTGATTTAAAAGTATATTCTGGTGAGAGATTAATTCAGTTTTGTTGTATAATAATTATTGCATCTGCCAGTCATGAGTTAGGGAAATCAAGTGTAATTTTTCTTTAATCCTGCCACTTGGCATGACAAAGCCTTTGATACCAAAGTGTGTGCTTTACCCATGTGCCACTATTTTTTCTGCATCCTGTCTCAGCAAATATTTTTTTTTTGTTTAGAATTCTATCACAATGTATTCTGTTAGCCGAACTATTTTGAAAAATATCAGTTTATATGAAAGGCTTAGTGAGGTATTTTATGTTGTTGAGATTTAACATTGCTCAACCATATATTTAGGACAATATTACTGCGTTTTTCACTGCTGTGTCTTATTCTACCCAGAAGGATGGTTAGGTGACATAAAATGATTTACTACTTTTGGAGTAATTCTTACATTGATTGCTTAGAGGTGATCTGTGTCTCCCACAAGGCAATTGCGGAGCCTGGCCTACTAAAGGTGCCCCATATCATTAAGTTTAACGCTTCATTGTGCATCAGGGAAGTGATTGTGTATACATTGTCAGACTGCTGAAGTGACAACAAAATTTGCTGTGTCATTTGGTACTTCTGCATACACAGCTGGACAGGGGCAATTTTTCGTTGCAGGCAAAGGCAGAAAATCTATAAAATAATTTATAGATTGGGGTGTTCTGTGTGCCCAGGGTTCTGATTTATGGTCTTTGGCTTGTTATGCTCTTCATCCACAAGTGAGCATAGAATAAATTGTGTGTGTGTGTGTGTGTGTGTGTGTGTGTGTGTGTGTGTGTGTGTGTGTGTGTGTGTGTGTGTGTGTGTGTCTGTGTGTGTCTGTGTGTGTCTGTGTGTGTCCGTGTCCGTCCACGTATATTATGGGGTTTGGCATACCTTACAGACACAAGGTATTGGCCAGACAGACCATTTCTATGATTGTTTATTTGTGTTGTAGTTAACCATTTTTTGTAGTTAACCTGAGTGTGTTTGCATAAATAGTTGGCATGGTTGTGTAAGTTGTTTACCTAAATAGTTGGCATGGTTGTGTAAGTGCCAACATGATACTGTTTGTAGCTGGCTTTTCCTGACAGATGGTAATGACTCAGTCTTACAGAATACTTGCACCATGATAGTAATGAATGTTTTCTCAAAATGTTATGTGGAGCAATTATCACCTTTTGTTGGAGCATGCAGGTGATTATCACCTTTTTCTTGTGCAGTTACAGTAAAACACTGAGTCATTAGTACTTGTCAAATAAAATCATTGGCACATTACTAAAAGTCATTATCACATTGCAAGGACAGGTGTGGGACACTCCATATGTTTATGAGTACTACAGATATTTTTCATATTTAGTTCTAAAATTCTGGACTGCAGTGGTGGTGCTGTGGTAGCGTTGTCGCCTTACAGCAAGATGTTGTCCCGTTTGATTCTCAGCTAAAGCGTCTTCTGTGTGGAGACATGCATGAATGAGCGTACCTTCATTGAAGGTTGTACGTCAGGGCTGGCAACTCGGTATGTAAAAATCTGCTGCCAATCATTAGTGGACCGAAGTTCTGCTGTGGCGACCCCTAACCGGGAAAAGCCGAAAGATACAACAAAGTTCTAAAATTCTGGAACTTGGCATCTTAAAAACAGTTTTAGTACTTACAAGATGGAAAAAGAACTTTGGTTTACCGATATCACATTTTGTTTAGGAAATTGGTTATGAGAATTATGATATTGTTTCATATTTGGTGAATAACTGTCAGGAAACATGTCAGTATGCTAAGCAGTAGCTCATTTTGAAGACAGTATTAGTACTTGCAAGATATAAAAAGAACTGTTTCTGTATGCCATACACATGTCCAGATATCAGTTTGTTTGGGACCATGGTTATGAGAATTATGATCTTTTTTCCTAATGAAAAGAATACTGCCCCTGTGGAGAGGGGTGAAGATTTGGATGGTCTAACCAGGTAAAGCATATGATATACATATATATGTAGTCTTCCAATACATCTGTCAAACATCAGTAGCAATCTATTTGCATTTTCTTTCCTGTGCAGGATTGTCCACCTTCTGACGCTGACATGACTTCACGAGCAGGAGAGCGACAAGTGAGTGTGTAGGTATGTGGCCATTCCTACATTCATTGGGCTGCCAGCCATGCCTCCGAAACTGAAAACCAGTATAACTTGAGCTTCCCCACATCCAGTGTGAAGGTATACTGGATTGCAAGAAGAGTTATGCATTGGAGCGGAGTACTGCAGTTGTTGGAAGAGAAGTGCTCCATCTTCCTGAGCCTGACATTCTTGTGCTGCACATTGGAAGGAATGATGTCATCAGTCAACCACTCGGAAGACTATGGTTTCAAATCACAGCAATTTTTGAACACCTGCAGTTGTGGTGGCCATGTTGTCATTTTGTGTGGTCTGATGTAATTCCTCGACAGATATGGAAGACAGCAAACAGTCAACGGGTAGCTCACAAGGCCAGATGTTTACAGAATGGCTTCATGCATGGCTTGATGCACAGGGTCGGTGGATCTACAATCTGCCATGGCAGCATCACCGCAGAAGATGTTCACCTGTTCAGAAGGGATGGCGTTCACCTAACTGAGGAGGGCATTGCGTTGTTCTTTACCGACCTCCACAATGGCGTGATGAGAGCTCTGCAGGATTAGTAACATGCAGCTTGTGAGAAGAATGGAAAACACCCATGACCAAGTAGGACCAGTATGGTAAGTAAAGCTCTATTATGAAATGTGTTGTGTAAAATCTCTTTTTCTGAGTTTGGCAAATAACTGGTAAGGAGCTGGTGAAGATGATGAGAAAGAACAACTGTTTCAGGAGAGTGTTACCATGTACAATCTAATATTTGAGTGACCATCCTGCAATACTTCTTTTTTTATTCTGCTTTTATCAGGCATGTGTAGAGTTTAGATGACAGGAAGGGCTTAGTAATACAGAACTTGATCCCTTGGGTCCATTGCTGAATGGACACATGCAAACAGAAAAGGCATAGGTAAGGCAGACTGCTGACACTGAAGGAGGTCATGAGACTGCAGTGGTATCAGCTGTCTGAGTGAGTAGCCAGCACAGCTCTCAGACAGATCAGATGGCCTTGCCTGCCACTGACGTTCCATGCCTGCCTTGGGTTCATTAGTGGAGTGGCAGTCCTTACCTTGCTTTTTCTCTTTACATGTACCCATTCAGCAGTATGTTGGCTACACCAAGAATGTGTATATTTACAATCATATGTGTCTACACGGTAAAACAACTGGTTCTGAATGCTGTACACATGTACAGATATCAGTTTTGTTAGGACCCAGGTTATGGAAATTATGATTTTTTTCATATTTTGGTAAATAACTTTGCAAGGGAGCATCTGAACGTGCTAAGTAACACCTCATTTTGAAGACAGTATTGATAGTTCCAACATGGTAAAAGAACTGTGCCTTTATGTTGTACACACATACAGATATCAAATTTGTTTCAGACTTATGGTTATGGAAATTATGATTTTTTTCATGTTTTGGTAAATAACTTTGCAAGGGAGCATCTGAATGTGGTAATACCTAATTTTGAAGACAGTATTCAGACTTCCAGCATGGTAAAAGAACTGTGCCTATATGTTGTACACATGTACAGATATCAAAGTTTGTTTCGGACTTAGGTTATGGAAATTATGATTTTTTCATATTTTGGTAAATATCTTTGCAAGTGAGCATGTCATTGTGCCAAGTAATACCTCATTTTGAAGACAGTGTTACTCCTTACAACATGGTAAAATAACTGTCTGTGCAGTGTACGCATGTATAGATCACAGTTTGTTTAGTCTGGTAGGATTATGAAAATTATACATTTCTAATACTTCTCATTATTATGCCCATATCTTTGGAAGGGAGCATGATGATGACACAAATGATACATCGTTTTGAAGCTGACATTGAGATGCACAATGTCTATACTATGTACCCTCTGTCTGTTACAGGTGATGAGATATTATGCTTTGTTTATTTATCAATTATGAGAAATATATTAATCATATTTCTGTAAATATCTCCGTAAAGGAGCATCACACACTAATGGTTAAGGTATCATTTTAAAGCTGACATTCATACAAACAAAATAAATGCAAATTGTATGGGTCTACATGGTACACTGACCAATATATTGTGCTTTGCTTTTCCAAAAAGGTAAAAAATATGCACAATATCAGCATTCCTTGACAAATATTTAATAATGACTTTGATATGCACTATCAACATTTACACTGTTGGAAAGGTTAGTGTCTGCTGAACAACTTTCCCATTTTTACATTTTTTATTCTTGCTGTTATAGTTAAAGAGTTATGAACATTTGTTTTCTGTATGGTATTAGAAATGGATTTTCTGAAAATGAGCTCAGGCTGCACTGTTGTTTCAATGGTGGAATTAAGCAGGCAGCTTTTTCTGAGCTGCTCCGGAGTGAATGAGTCAAAGCCACCCCAGCTTGGGACCTTAACTTTGTGTTGGAAAAGCTCACCCTACCCCCCTTTGAACCTGCAGCTTCAGCAGAGTTAAAATTCATCTCTTGGAAGACAGCCCTGCTCCTGGCCATCACTTCAGCTAGAAGAGTATCAGAGCTACAAGCACTCATGGCTGTAGAGCCCTTCATCATTTTCCATGCTGACAGGTTTTCCCTCAGGACTAAACCATCCTTCATGCCTAAAGTGGTGTCCAGTGTGGGTTTCAACCAATCCATTAATTTGCCCACCTTTTTCCCTAACCTACAAAACAAGGGGGGAAATATTCTGCACTCTCTAGATGTGCACAGACAGCTCAGATTCTATCTGGACAGGTTCAACCATTGGGGGTGAAAAATCAGATCTGGAGTTGGATCCAAGATTCACGGTATGCAAAGTAGATGAGGCCGGAGAAAGTGGAACCATACCTGTCGAGGCCAATATGGTGCTATGCAGATTGCTTTGCTTTTCAACCAAAGAGCTTTCTTCTCCACTTGAGGAATCAGAGGAATGGGAGAATAAGCATAAAGCAGTCCCGTGGGCCAATTGTGGATTAGATCGTCCCTCGGGGACTCCCCCTGGGAGGGAATTGGGGTGAAGTAGTTGCTGCATTTATGGTTGGAAGAGGAGGCAAATAGGTCACAGCAAGGCTGGCCCTAATGGCTGAAAATCTTTGCCGCTATGTTGGGGTTGAGGGACCACATGCGAGGCAGTAGAATGTATCTGCTAAACTTGTCTGCAATCACGTTGGAAGTCCCGGGATATGCATTGCTATCAGAAAGCAGTTGGAAGCTATCGCCCATTGCCAAACTGTCATGGCCTCTCGACAAAGGGTGCAGGACTTGGTTCCTCCTTGTTTGTTGATATACCAAACTACTGACATTGTCTGATTGGATAGCAATTGTTCCCGAAAGAAGGGCACACTGAAATGCTTGCAAAGTCAAAAGCACTGCCCTCAGTTCTAGAACATTTATATGCAGATTGCCCTCTAAATCGGGCCATGTGCCTTGGACAGTCATTCCTTGAAAGTGTCCCCCCCACCCTATCAGGGAAGTATCTGTGGTCACAATGGCGCTGGGCTGAGGGGGGGTGGAAGGGTCGGCTCCAGAGTTCTGTCTCTGACTTCATCCACCAAGAAAGGTCTTATTTGCATCGATTTGTTTGAATCTGGAAGGACAACGGGTGGCGATTTTTATACCATTGGTTTAACAAAAGCCACTGTAGGAGTCTCATGTGAAGCCTTACCAGAGGTACTATACATACTGATGCTGCCATTGACCCTAACAGCTGCAGGACCTCTAAAGCCAAAACCAAGTTGTGGCAGAGAATCACTCGGAGCTGGATCCTTAGTCTTCGAAGGCTGTGATTTGGGAAAGAGATTAAGCAAGAGCAGGTATTGAAAGCCACCCCTATAAATTCCAAAGATTGGGTTGGAGTTAGATTGGATTTTTCCCAGTTTATAGAGATTCCCAGGCAATTTGCCAAAGAGAGGGTATAGTACAAGGCTGTTACTAGTAGATGCTTGGTGAGGGCGGTAAAGGAGCCACTTGTCTAGATATGGAATGCCCAGAATCCTTGAGTCTCATGTGAGCTGTCACTGCTGCCATGCATTTGGTAAACACTCTGGGGACTGTAGAGAGTCCAAAGGGCAGAGCACGGAATTGGTAATGATTGGCTCCCAGCCAGAAGCGAAGGAACCTTCTAGAGCATTTCTCCATTTTGATGTGGCAGTACGCATCCTGAAGGTCTATTGAGCACATCCAATCGCCTTCCTCCAGAAAGGGGAGAATGTACTGAACCATGACCATCCGGAATTTTGTCTGGGTGACGGGCTTGTTTAAACAGCTGAGGTCCAAAATTGGTCTCCAGTTCCTTGTCTTTTTTGGCACCAAAAAGAATCTTGAGTAAAATTCTAGATCTGATCTGGTGGGACTTTTTGAGTGGCTCTTAAGTACAGTTTTACTGTTTGTAGAGCTGCCTCTTCCCTTAGACTGGGTGGAACGTTTGGGAATTCATTTTGGTGGCTTTGGGTAGGAGTTGAATGGGATTTGGTAGCCTCTGGTTATTATCTTCTGCACCCAAGAATCGGTGGTAATTGATAGCCAGGCATTGGGGTGCAGAGAAAGTCATTCCCCGACTGATTTCAGAGGAAAGCAATTGAGCCGCTCTTCAGGAGCACTGCTCAGGTTGTCCAGAGAATGAATCTCTGGAACCCTGATTATGCAGACCCTCTCTGCCTCTGTAGGGGCATCTCCTGGATGAGTTGCCCCTCTGCCTCTGGGAGTGAATTCACCACATGCATCATGAAAAGGACCCTGAGACATTTTGTGCCACAATTTCCCACTTCTCTGGTTTTTGGAAAAAGAACACTGAGCAGTGGAGAAACATACACCAACGGCAGACAGGGTCTTGCCATCCTGCTCATACCTGGCTATTGTGTCCTTCACTTTAGGGCCAAACAGGGAAGATGCTTTCACTGGAGCATTAAGTAAGCAAGACTTAAAAGGATCCGCAAAGTCACATAGGCGCATCCAGGCATGACATCTCATAACTACACCTGAACCCACAGCTCTAGCCGCTATTTCAGTTGCATGTGAAATTAACCTCATGGGCAAATTAGATATTGATTCCAGGGTTGCTAGCTGCAAGGCTACTTTGTCATTAACCTCATCAGACACCTGTCCTGATAGAGTACCAAAGAGTTCGGAGATGAGGTCTCTCTGGAGTCTGGTAAAGTGAGCCAGATAGTTGAAGGACCAAATTGCAAAGGCTGATGAAGCAAATACTCACTTCTCCAGTCTGTCCACCACCCGGGACACCCTGTTACGAGGGTGAACAGTATGGCTCTCCTCAGCAAGCTCTTTCTTTGTGGCTGCCACCACCACCATCGCATCTACTGGCAAACCTTTTGACCAATGTGTATTTTCTTCAGGGAGAGACAGGATCTTGTCTGGTCTCCTGGGGATTGCTTCAACAGTGTCAGGGTTCTTCGAGGTGTGCTGCAGCACAAGCTGAACAAGTTCATCTGCAGGCGGGGTCACCCAAGAGGTAGATGGTCAAGCACGAAAAGCCTGCAGGAAAACGGATTCCTCGGAGGAAGGGTTTTTGGACTTCCAATCACCCTTCTGTTTCAAGATCTCAAGGATGTCTCCTTAGGAGACATCTTCAGGGGGTGATCGTGGGGACCCTTCCCCTTCATTGTAATCCATGTCATCAGTAAGGGACTTCTCAGGGGAGTCCATGTGTTTCCTCTTGCACAATTACTTAGAACTTCCTCAGTGGGAGCTTCTGAGCAGGACCTGGAGGAAAGGGTACCCTGCAAAGGGTCTCCTGTGACTCCCCTGCTTGATCCGGGATGGTGGCCTGTGACAGCTGCAGCTCAGGGGGAGGACATGGTAGTTCCGATGCTGAAGGCTTGCCTGCAGAGGCAAGAGCCCTCTCCATCACCTGGAAGGCAGGGCCACCCCAAGAGGGGTGGGAGACTGGAACCGAGAAGGGCAACCTCAGAACCAGAGTCACACCCTGCTTTGTCAATCCCACTCCCCAGGAGTGGAGCCTCAAGCTGGAGCGGTACCGACAGGGCTCCTGGCACTGTGGACAGCACCTTAGACAGGGTCAGTGCCGAACCCGTAACCGAGGAGCCTGTAGTCAAATCCTGGGTCTGAGGAAGACCTGATTCTGAAGGATCCAAAGGCCAAAGGGTCGGCTCTGGGGCCAAAGTGAGATCCACTATTTGCACTGAAGCCGAGGGTGCTGAGAGAGGTGATGGTGCAGAGGGCTTTGAAACCTGCAAGGAAGACGAAGGAGGAGAGTAAGATGGAGTCCCAGAAGCAGAAACCCCAAGCCCAAGAAGGGATTGGGTTTTTGAATTAGAAGGAATCCCCCTGGCTGTCAGCAGCTGGTCCACAAGGCACACCACATCTAGTTTGGAGAAGCTCCTAGTGGATCTAGTGGCTATCCCTGAAGGGGACTCTGGGCACTTTAGAAAGTTACTATAAACCTGCTCCAAGAAAGGGTCCACAAACTGGGAATATCAGGTCCATACTTGAATGTCTTATGGCACTACCATCTCCAATTTTGAGACGATAGGGTAAGAAGTGTCCACCTGAGTTACTGGAACCACAGAAAGGCTCAGTGCCAGGATCAGAGTAGAGGTCAAAAATCTTAGTTTCAGTCACAGTTGGTTCCCTAGACATTGTTGGTGCTGAAGAAGGCGGCGTTGATGCAATAGTAGTAGACGGTACTGAAATCGATGCCATAAAAGCTGGCTTCTGGTCCGGTATGGAAAGCTTTGGAAGTTTGGGTTTCAGTTGTCTTTCTTTCTCACCAGAAGGTGAGGAGAGAACAGAATGAGGCCTCTTTTTCTCCTTTCTAGGAGGGGACAAACCCTCCGACATGGAGAGAGCCGCTGAAAAGGGTGATTTAAAAAGGTCCTTTAAAATCAGTTTATTCTTACATTCATTCATGGTGTGTGAACTAAAACCCTGACAAATAGAGGAAGGCAGTTGTACAGAGAGATAAGGCACACCCAAACAATAAACACAGTCATCATGAGTGTCACTATTCAGCATTTTTCTCCCACACATCCCACACATGAAGCCTGAAGTGCTCTTTTCTTCAGACATGTTAACACCAACAGAATCAAGAAAGTACCAAGAAAAAGCGAGACACCAACAACAAAAACATTATTTCCACAGATAGCTAGAAAAACCCTGAGGAAAATACCAACAATGGTACTAGAAGATTACCACAGCGGGTAGAGAGAAGGGAATGTACCAGCGATGGTACAAAGATTACCAACAGGTAATTGACAGGAAAAGTTGGAAGAGAGGGTTAAAAAACTTAGCGATAGGTACGAGAAAAACTAAAGCGGAATAAGGTATCAACACTATTCAATAAAAACTTATGTAGCCAAAATATCAAAGACTTCGCTAAGAGCTGGCTTGACTGTGGCTTTATGGCTATGCGGCAAACGAGATCTGAGGTAATGGAGAAGAGTATTGTGGGTAAAAGCTTAGCTTGAGAGTTTTTGGCTGGAGCGAACTTGGTATAAGGCCAACTAAACCCATCAGTGATGAATGGAATGAAGATTAACAGCGTCAGATGTATAGGTATGCTGAACAGCATATGTAGACTTGACTGCTCCACTGTCAATATGTTATGTATTATACTAACATGCTGTGTGTCTTACAGAACTTCTGTATAGTTCAGCTATGTAATGTACTTCTTCCTAACTGAATGTACTTTCTGTTTAATTGCCCGCGTCTTAACAGAATCTGTTCTGATCCTCTTCCCTTTAGTACTATTTACTATACTATCATGGACACAGGTTAAAGCTCAAACCAACTACAAACATAACAGCTTTTTTCCCTGAACAAATATATGAGTTTTGTTATATAGTTGTCTGCTTTTCCTATATTTCTTTTTACAATTCCAGTCCTGCACTCTATAGGTTTACTGCATATTCCTACCAGACAGAGACTACTTTTTTCCAAATAAGCAGACTAACAGACAACAGCTTTTGCAAAACTATCATACCTAATAATGATGTTAGCAGAAAACATACATTTTAGAATATATTTTAATCTGCCAATTTAAGCACATATTCACAGTCTGTATTATTGTTTGAACAGATGCTTACTTCAAGTTATTGATATCTGAAGATACTATTTCTAATATGCCTCTCACCTAGATCTCCCAAACATTTTCTATCCAGCAATGGTAAAATTACTTTCTATTACATGGAATAATTATGCTTCAAAATCTGCAAAAAGGTAAGCTTGTCATACACTTCTCTAATGTCAAAGAAGTACATAACTACTTTTGTTATCCACGTTTCTGAGCTATTATGGTCTAATCTTGTGCTACAGTGCACACAGCAGCCATCATAAAACAGAGATGGGAAGTTGTAATAGCTTTAAAAGATGTGATATGCTTCACAGTTCACACTTGTACCACTTACTCATGTGTGTTAACTTTAACCCTGCTGCTGTTAACCCTAACGTCAAGCATGCACATTACCTTCTGAAAAAATTTTCCCCAGCAGTGCCACTACACACACACAACAAGACAGGATGGTGAAAAGTCAAATGTTGATGCATGGAGGTGCTGGAGACTCCCTTACTGCATCTTAAACAATAACAAATATATTGACAAAATAACAGTTAGGAGAATGCGGGTTTAGATGCCACAATGCCCCTGAATGTCCAGCATAATATTATAGAAAGCAACAGGCCATACATCTACTCAGCCCCTTCCCACATTCAGACTCCTGCATAAATACAAATTAGAAGAACAAAAGGCTTACATTCCTCTCTTATATAACATTTTCAAAGCATAAATTTGCTTAATCCCATACACTGACATTCATCACTGTTGCCAATACAAATCATCAAAATGTATTTCTTTATTTACATTTGTTTACTGGGAAATTCCGACTGGACGCAAGTCCTTTTTCAGCGGATGCCCGGGGAGAAAAGCTCCACATCATGTACATGATAAATAGAGATACAAAGTTGCAGCAATAGTAAACAACATTACAGGTTGTTGGCTTTAATACAATAACAAGATATTGATTATCAACAGTATATACAGTAGATGTTGCAAGTTAAGATAGTTTCTTGTTGTTTATAATATTAGTAACAAAGTTGTCAGACAAAATTTTAAAGTATGTAAAGACAACTAGGTGGAGGGGTAAGGAGGGGGTGTTAGTCTGGATTAGAACAAGGACAAAGCCAGTGCAAATTTACGTGGAATTTGAGCGCAGTCTTGAAAAGGCTGCTGGAAGGTAGAGTAGTTATAGAGGGTGGAAGATTGTTCCAAAGTTTAGATATGGTACATGAAAATATGGCGTCTCCTGCTGAATTTTTGGGTTTGATAACAGTGAGTTGATTTTTGTTGCTTGATCTTAGGGGCCTAGTGGAGTGATAGGGTTGGAGAAGGGTTTGAAGGGAAGGGATGTTAAGGGGGTGGTTAATATGTTTATGAGCGAGGGTGAGTTGATTAACGTGAAGGAGTTTTGGGAGTTCTAGCCAGTTTAGTTCTTTAAGGGAGATACAATGAAGGCTGCGGTAGAAGGTTCCAGTGGCAAACTTAGCAATTTTGTTGTAACAAGCATCCAGCTTGTGTAGGTCTGTCTGTCTACAGTTGGTAAGTATGGGGGATGCATAGAGTAGGGTGGAGATTAGCTGGGAATTGGCTATGGAGATTCTAGCCGCCTTGCTTAGGAATTGGTGGCTTCGATATAATGCACCAAGTTTCTTGTGAACTTTTTTTATTGTGAGAGATATGTGGGTGTCAAATCTAAGTTTGTTGTCTATTTCCACACTGAGTAATTTTGTGTGTTCTGATGGAGAGATGACGGTATTGTCTTTGGTGAGAATATTAAAGTGGGGGGTGTTTTGGGTGGCTTTAGAAGGTTGGAACAGACGTTTTGTCTTACTTGGGTTGAGTAGGAGCTGAGCATTGGATAGCCAGCTTTCTACAGAAGAGAATGATTCCTGTGTGATTTGTTGTAGTTCTGGTAGAGTGGGGGCAGAGCAGACGAGAGGAGAGTAATATGCATACTGTAAAAGAGATGCTTGTGTGGTGGCAATATGTAGGTTGTTAGTGAAAAGTGAGAATAGCAGAGGGCCAAGGATAGACCCTTGAAGAACTCCGAGAGTAAATGGGAGGCGGGGTGATAGGATATCATCTCAGATTACTGATTGCTGGCATCCATGTAGATAGCTGTGTAACCAAAAGGGTTGTATTTCATTTCAGACTGGCATACATAATAGCTCCACCAATCTGAAAGTAGGTTTCAAGTAAAATGTAAATGCATGTTACATTGTCTTCCCTCTATAAAGTGTTCTTGCACTGTAAAGATAACTGATTGGCTACTTCCTGAATTCTGTATAAGACATTAAATCTCTCAGAATCATGTCATTTATTGCAGTTTTTTAATAAAACAAATACAATTTTTAGAGAGAAACACTTGCTTTTACTAATTCTGACTTTACAACAACTGAGCCATGGTATGTCTGGATAATAAACTGCATTCCCACTCTGAACAATAGCCATATGGTTATGCCCATCTTTTTTGTTTGTTTCTTGGTAAGTAACCCATATTTATTAGAGCATGACAGCCAGTCACAAGTTAATGACCTTTTACGTATATCTCTAGACACTACCAATAAATAATTATAACTCTAGAAACTGTTGGGCATTTTCCAGTAATATTTTTGAGGAATCTATTTAAACACAAAGTATTATAATACTTACCTACTGCTTTTCAGTTGCAGTGCAACATTTCATAAGTACCCGAACCATGTTTGAAACCTCCATTCGTCGTCCACTGTGCAGTCCAAGCATCTTCTGTTACACAGATGCAACAGGTGTTTGTGACTTGTTCCCATCTTCAGTGTTTCTGCGAACGGAAGCAAAACATATTCTTAAAGAAGAACACCCTTTTAAAAAGTATTTTTTTTTTTAAATTAAAAGAAAATCTCCTGGCCATGACCAGTTGTCGCAGCCAAGGTGCATTGTAATTGATTTTATTTTTTTCTGGACAATATGAAGTAGACTCCGTTTTCTGGACAATGTCCCATAATTCTGGACAGTCCAGAAGAATTCTGGATTGTTGGCAACCCTACATATATATGCTCCCAATATCTAATCAGTTTTGTGTTATAAATCAGAGACAGTTGCCTCAGACAGTTAATAAATATATGAGACTTAGTAAACATATCTCACTCAATGAATTTGATAATATGAGTTCAATAAACACACAAGCAATTTTTAGCTTTTCAAGATACTCAGTTATTTCAAAAACTGCATTCTTAATGTGATTCAGTGGATTATGTCTGAGGTCATTTGCCCTGCATGGGTATATAAGCATCATATCCGGGTTTCACTAATGTAAGCCTGTGTAACAATTTTGGCACATCAAGGAGTTTAATTCCAGGCAATGCTTGTTTTGTGTTTGCATATTGGTGCAAGTTATTAAGTTGACTGATAGGTTTTATTATAGAATCTCCAAATACTGAAAATTGCTATGTGTTTTTTTCAAAGTAGATGTTAAAATGTTCTCAATTGTAGGACAGAAAATATCTATTACATCAGCGTTACCACATGTGTTGCTAACTAAACCCAAGTCATCCTGTATTCCTGTGGTATCAGTTTTTCTGAGTGGTTTCCTTACAGTAATATTTTTCTCTTGCATATTAAGCTCTGACTTAACCACTTCCAACATTTCTTTATTATTTTAGGGAACATTTAATACATGCTCAAGTCCGAGTTAATATGTTGTCTTATCAACTTTCTGACTTCTGTTAGTATTGTTCTTTGTCTCACAATCGCTTCAGGATAAAGGCAGTTGTTTGCCCTACTTATGGTATCAACAAAGTGTCCCATGAAGTAACTACATCTCAACTGTTAACTGGATCCTTGTCAGTGACTGCAGAACAGTCAGTGGAAAATAAAGTTTCAGTTGTTATTTCAACCTGTTCCTCTGGAACATCCTTCCTCCCAAGTCTATCTTTAGCCCCTGCTTTTAGCAGTTCTCTACTTTTAGAAGAGTTTGTAGGATCTTCCTCCCTTTGTATGCTCACTCATATCCTAGTTACATTTGGGGTTTTAGTACTATTCCTGAGCACTTATTGAACTCAGTATTCACAAGTGTGGGCAGCTCTTTCTCTCCTGATTTTGAGGATGACAAAGGTTTGGTAATGAATGGTTTATGTTGAAGATCTAGCCCTTTAAGATGATAGCATGTTTTATCAAAAGCATTAACATTATATTTTTGTTTCCACAATTCTTTAAAAGGGGGAAATCCTTCCCAATTGTCATGTCATGCTTTAGGTGTTATTCCTTTCTTACATGGATGGTATAGTGCCTTCCAAAATTCACTTTGGATCTCCACTTGGATAATAAAGTATCATTTGTTATCCCCATGTAGACAAACTACTCCCACAAGAGGCATCTCTTCTATCCCCGTGTAACTCTTAGGTTGTCATGAGTACTAGGCTATTAGACTGCAGCCTAGCCAGTAACCAGAGGTCAGAATTAAACCCTACACCTTGCAACTCTTACAAACACACTGCTTCCACAGGAGGTTTCCTTTTGGCCCCCATGCAGGCATACTACTTCCATAGCCTTTTATGTCAGCTTCTGTATTCTTGTCTGGTAGCCAAAGCATGGAATGCCCTACCGTTAACTATTAGAACCACTCAAAATCCTGGTGCTTTAAAAACCTCAGTAAGAAACTACTTATCGTCTATCTGAAATTGCACATGTACCTTGTCTCCTTTTTTCAAAACCTAACTACCTCAACTTAATGCTGACACTTATGTTCAAAATGTACTATGTATTGATGCAAGGCATTAGTCTTGCTATTTCTGCTGTCAAAATATTTATGTAATGTCTATCTCTTTACCTTTGTGGATACTTACATTTGTCAGTTTGCTAGAATACCTGTAATACAAGCAACTATTAAATATGTTATCTCTATTGTATATACTCTTGTAATGGGGTCTATATTAGTTGATAGAATGTTTAGTTAATCGAATAACTAAACATCGATCACTAATAATCGAATACACAAAATCGCAAACGGCAGTTTCCACTCAGGGGAAACAAGTCTTTGGCTGTTGCCTGGAGTTTGCCCTTTCTTCAATGTGGAGCGATCTTGGAGTTGGTATATTTAGTTGGGGGGACACAGCCCCCCATTTCATTTGTATTTATTTATTTATTTTTATTGGACAATGGCATTGTTTACCTGAGTGGAAATTGCCTTTCGATGTTTTGTTTGTGCGATTATCAGTGATTGATGTTTAGTTATTTGCTTAACTAAACGTTCGATTATCTGATATAGACGCTTGTAATGTACTTATTTCATATGTATTCACTACATTTATATTAGAAAAGAAGCACTCGGATAGCTGAAACCCCTGTTCACTTTTTATTCAAACAATACCAACACAAATAAATAACGCTGAGAACAACCAGTACGTTTTCGTCAATAACTTCGTCAGATAAAGCACCATACAAACAAAACCTCAGTATATTTTGTTTGTGTCTTTGGGCTTTTCCTGGTTAGGGGTCGCCACAGTGGAACTCCGGCCCGCTAATGATTGGCAGTAGAGTTTTACATGCTGGCTTGCCGGGCCTAACGCACAACCTTCAATGAAGGAACGCCCATTCACGCATGTCACCACACAGAAGACGCTCTAACTGAGAATCGAATAGGCAATGTCTAACTGTTAGGCGACAACGCTACCGCATAAACCTCAGTATATAATGCAATGAATTAAATCTAATTACTTCAATTAAACCAATAAACCTATCTAATGCATACCTTTAATTTCATTAAATATTCTATTGTCCTAAATAAAAGCATAAATCACATGCATCTCTTCCATAAAAAAAACACATATATAACTGATTTAAATATGTTAAAACCTTAATAGAATATGTATAAATATTTGATTTAAAACATATAAAAACCTAATAACATATAAAAGCTAAATAATGAATACTTATTAAAACATTGTGTTATCTAGGGTGTTTAGAACAATGAATTACTGTAAAAAACACTATATAAAAATACTTCCATTTAAAAACTAAATTGATGGTTTTGAATATATTAAAGCTTAGCAGCTCTTAACTTCAAGACAGGGGCCAGGGAGACCATCTCATTCAAACCTGGCCATCTGTTTGCCTCCAGGAAAAGTTGCCAGAATACTTCTCTGTATTCTAGCCTGGTCTCCCAATGTGCACCTCTCTTGTCAACCTGCACAATTCCTAAAACAAAGAAGACAAAGCTAGCCTTTTCACATGTTAAAGTGTGTTTAAACAGTGCATTCTTATTGTTAGATTTCTTAATTTCATACAAATGTTCATAGATTCTTCTTTTAATACATCTCTGTTTTACCTACGTAAAATCCTTCACATTCTTTGCAAATTGCCATGTAAACTAAACCTTCAGATTCACAATTAAAGTAAACTTGGGTTGTAGTGTTCTTGTTTCTACTAGGAATAAAAATCTTTGGGGCATTAGAAATGTATGGGCATTGTGGACAAGTGCCACATTTATATGTACCCACTTTCCTATTTAGCCTTTTCATACATCTACCTTCTAAAATGTTTTTAATGCACCTGCCCTTTCTAAATACAAATTTTAAAGGTTTATCAAAGGCAAGATCCAAATTCGACAGGCCCCAAAATCTGTCCCATTCTTCCTTAATTAGATCTTTAATTATATTAGCTTCCCCACTGTAATCTAGTATAAATGTATTGCCAAAAGTTCTTGTTGAGTCATTATTTGAATTAACAGTCTTTTCCATAGGTTCCTCTATACCTAAAATGGGGGCAAATCTATCTTTTCTGTGTATCAGGACTAACTCAGGCATTTCTTTTATAAGTGCTTCAGGATAGCCCCTTTCTAGAAACATGTCCCTTAAAACATCACTTTCCTTCAAAATATCACAATCCTCTGAGGTCATCCTGCTTGCCTTCACATACTGTCCTTTCACTATACCCTTTTTTTGAAAATAAGGGTGTGCACTCCTATAGTGCAAAGAAAGAGTTACAGTAGGTGTCCTTCCTATATATCTTAAGACATGAATTTGTTCTTAGAACTGTCAACATGTATATTGACATCTAAATAGTCTATATGCCCATGGCCTATTCTGTATGTGAATTTTACAAATTCCGTATAGTTTGATATATATTCAAAGAATTCAATAAATTTGTCTTCTCCTTTAACTCAAAACAAGCAAATGTCATCTAAAAAGTGTTTATAAAGTGACCAGCAGTCCTTATATTTAGAATTAAACACAAACTTCCTTTCCCACCAAGAGAGCACTAAATTGGCAAAGGTTGGGGCGTACACTTTGCTACCCCTTTTAGTTGCCTAAAAAAAATTCCCTTCAAAGTAAATAAAATTATACTTTAGAACAATTTCCATCAATACTAGAATCACATACATCTCTTTATCACTAAACTCTTTAGTGCTCCTTAAAAAAATCTTCCAAGAATTCAAGCCCTTCCTTATGCGGTATAGTGGTGAAAAGATCCACTACGTCTATAGTAATAAAAATCATATTTTCTGTAAACAAACCATTTTTTATACTTCTATGGAAGTCCCATGAATCTTTCAATACATTTGGGACAGTAGTAGAAGCCTTTTTAAGTTTAGTGTCTAAGTATTTAGAGATAAAGGCTGTAACAGACTGGGAAGCTGACACAATTGGTCTCAACGGTGGGTTATTGAGATTCTTATGTACCTTTGGAATCCCAAATATAACAGGTACTTTTGGTTCACTATTATGTAAGAACCTATAGGTATCTATATCAATAACCCCTTCCAATACTAAGTCATTTAAGGCTACATATATATTTCTATATCCAATATGTATTTCATTTAAAGAAACCTTTGAGTATTTAGTTGAATCCAACAAATGATCCATCATTTTGCTTTCATAAATAGTGGAATCCATTAATGCAGTCCCACCCTCTTTGTCTGGTTTCATTACCCTAACAAAACTATTATTTCTTAATTCAACCAAGAGTGATCTTTCTTTCGCTGTGAGGTTTGACCATACCTTATTTGTAGAAACCTTATCTCTCAATTTATTTTCCAAAACAAATTCTAAATTTTTTAACTGGGGGTGTAAAGGAGGATTCCATATGCTCTTTTTCTTTAAATTACCCTGTGTAGCCTGTAAATCCTTTGTTAATAACTCAAGGTTCTTTTTCCTAATGATCGTTCTTAGGTCTATCAGTAGGTTGCTGATGCCACTTTTCTTCCTGGGTAGAAATTTAAAACCCTTTCTAAATAATTCAAAATATTCTCTAGTAACATCTAAACTACTGTAGTTATTTATTGTATAGCCATCATAAATCAGTTTGGGTCTTATATTTTCCCTCTGCTCACACTCATCAACATTCTTAAATGATGTGTCCGCTTCCCTTCCATCATCCATTAGAAGGCATTGTTCCTCTGCTTGTTGTTCCACTCCCTCCTGTTGTCCTGATGATAAACTATGGATGCTTTACCCCGTAGTCTCTCTGACCTTTGGGGGGGGGGAGATACTCTAAAGGGACACTTAAATCACCTGGCCCTTCCAAATCATCCCTATATACCTCCTCCATATTTAATTCAGGTCTAATATTTCCATCAAATCTTCTATAAAACATTCTATCCTTTTCCATTCTGTTAGAGCCCATATCACCCCTAGTGAAGCTAAAATGTTTTGTTTTGGTTTGGGGTAGTGTGTGTTGGATGCATACTCATTCAAGTCTCTTTCCATTTTTCTTTTCTTTCTATTAACACTAAATTTCATTTTCTCATCCACTTGCTTCCTCAAATCAAAATATTTAATTTTTTCTTCCTCTATAGTGAACATTAAATTATTCACAATACAATGATTCGCACTGACAATTCTGTCATTCAAGGTTTGCATGTTGTTAAGTAATTCAACATGAAAAACTGAGCCTTCTTCGACATTGTTTGGAAATCGAAACACCCTTAACCCCTTAGGTACAATCTTTAAGTTTATACATTCCTTCAAGTATGCATTGTCTGCAGTTAAGGTTTTAAATTTATATAGTAAATCAAGCAGTTTGTTCAAATTGTTGGAATGGGTGTCTGTTTCAGCATTAGTATCATCGGCTGTGTTTTTATCAAAATTAATATTGTTTTCAGGCCAAAAATTTAAATCAATTTCATTATGTACAGTATTAGCCCTTGAAACATGAGTATTGTCTTGCCTTTTCATACTATTGTTATTATTACCTCTAGTCCATTTGTCTAAAACAATACTTGTAGATGCAGTTTCTCTCACTCGAAATATTTCAGGAGTTCTCCTACTGTTAAACCTGCCATTGTTCATAGATGTGTTTCCACTTGCTAAAGGTAGATTAAATCCATTATTTTCTAGATTTAATGAAGAAAGACCATCTCCATTTTTGCTACCTAGTAGTTCGTGAGCATTTCTGTCATCGGCAACTCTGTTTACATGACACGCCTCCTCCCCGCTGCATGTCAAAATAGCCTCATGGGCTGGTTTAAGAAGAACAGAACAAATCGGCTTTAAAGTTTGTAATAGCTCATTGAGCTGTTCAATCAGATGCTGCAAAGCGTTCTCTCCACTGTTTCCGACTGAAACATCTTCAGGGGTCACAATAAGCCTTTCCATCCTCCAAATCCAAACACCAACCAAAAGTCAAAAAGGAGGAAAATAGTGCCGAATATACTGTAAACTGGAACAGAAGCACTCGGATAGCAGGAACCCCTGTTCACGTTTTATTCAAACAGCACCAAGACAAATAAATAACGCTGAGCACAACCAGTACGTTTTCATCAATAACTTTGTCAGATAAAGCACCAAAACCTCAATATATAATGCACCAAATTAAATCTAATTACTTTAATTAAACCAATAAACCTATCTAATGCATACCTTTAATTTCATTAAATACTCTATTGTCCTAATTAAAAACATAAATCACATGCATCTCTTCCATAAAAAAACACATATACAACTGACTTAAATATGTTAAAACCTTAATAGAATATGTATAAATATTTGATTTAAAACATATAAAAACTAATAATATATAAAAGCTAAATAATGAATACTTATTAATACATTGTGTTATCTAGGGTGTTTAGAACAATGAATTATTGTAAAAAAAAACTATATAAAAATAATTCCATTTAAAAACTAAATTGATCGTTGAATATATTAAATCTTAGCAGCTCTTAACTTCAAGACAGGGGCCAGGGAGACCATCTCATTCAAACCTGGCCATATGTTCGCCTCCAGGAAAAGTTGCCAGAATACTTCTCTGTATTCTAACCTGGTCTCCCAAGGTCCACCTCTCTTGTCAACCTGCACAACTTCAAAACAAAGAAGACAAAGCTAGCCTTTTCACATGTTAAAGTGTGTTTAAACAGTGCATTCTTATTGTTAGATTTCTTAATTTCATACAAATGTTCATAGATTCTTCTTTTAAAACATCTCTCAGTTTTACCTACGTAAAATCCTTCACATTCTTTGCAAATTGCCATGTAAACTAAACCTTCAGATTCACAATTAGAGTAAACTTGGGCTGTAATTGTCTTGTTTTTACTAGGAATAAAAATCTCTGGGGCATTAGCAATGTATGGGCATTGTGGACAAGAGCCACATTTATATGTGCCCCCTTTCCTACTTAACCTTTTCATACATTTTTTCGTTGGGCAATGGCATTGTTTCCCTGAGTGGAAACTCTTTTGATTTTATGTGTGTGCGATTATTAGTGATTGATGTTTAGTTGTTTGTTTAACTAAATGATCATCTGATATAGACACTTGTAATGTACTTATTTCATATGTATTCACTATATGTATATGTTTCTTGTTATTTGTGGAGCTTTTCTTCTCGGGCTTCTACTGAAAATGGGCTCAGAATGGTCCAGTGGACTACCCCAGTAAACAAATGCAAATAAATAAATGTCAAAGTTTTCTGCCTACAAACATAGTGCCCTTGTTAAAAGACTGACCATGCTACATGAATCCACTACTTTCCACAATTTCCTCCCCCTCTGCTAGCACAACACTTTCAATTAATTTGGAGTTGGACAGTAGCACATACCAGTTTCTTCCATTTTAACAGAGGACTAGTCAGATTCCAGGTTCTACATCGTTCACAAGTTTCTCAGCCTGTCTCATATTCACATCAGAATTACCTTCAGCATTCCTTTTCCCAGATTCATAGCAATGTATATATGCATTTGCTTCTTCTTTTTTTTTTTAACAAGTGACCTTTTTCATCTATTTAAGTGACTCCTCTTTATGTGCATTTTCATTACACAAGGTTCTTTCTTTTATGCTAATAAAACTCATAGAAGTCTTTTTTGTCTGCCTGATAAACTCAATTTTTAATTGTAGTAAGCAGTGCCTGTTTAAGCTTACCAAATACCAATATCTTAGTCATTGTTTCCTTACTATCATGACCCTTTGGGTGTAATCATAAAGGTACTAAGTGTTTCAATTCACATAAGCGAGTCCATTCATGGACTTTGCAGACAGAGGTCTCTGCTGTGACCTGCAAGCAGCTATTTTTTTACTTCTGCTAGCCTTTTGCAATCTGCTCCTTTCATGTCCACGAAAACACAGAGGTCATCTCTAATTTCCTATGCCAGGAATATAACAGCTCAGTCAGCTTGGTCCCATCCCTCCTGGCTGGGGATTTGCTTGAATCCTATAATCTGAGCATCCAAGTCCTTCTACATAGTTAATGCCCTCAGTGGAAGCATGGCTTGCGGTGTTGTGATGAGCGTGGTGGCTGCTTCCAACCACTCTGCAATGGACATGATTATCAGCAAGGGTTGTTCCACAGCAGCCATCTTGTCAGTGATACAGCCAAGCACACTTCTCTCAGAAACTCTAAGAAGTAGATACACTTCATTGGCAATAATTTATTGATTTTTACATTCGTTTACTGGAAAAGTCTGACTGGACAAAATGTCCTTTTTCAGCGGAGGTCTGGGAGAAAGACTCCACATTTATAAATAACAGTACAATACATATACAATGTACAGATACAAATGTTGATTCAAGCTCAGATACAAGCACAAAATGAAAAATACATGTTATACATTTCACTAATACAATCATACAGTCTAAGTAGGAATAAAAAGAACAGCAGTACTGCGATTAAAGGTTAAAAAAAAAACAAACAAGTTAAGTATACATATGCTTAGTAGGGTATACTATTCAAATACAAAAATAACTGATTGTGCTCTTTTAGCTGCCTTAAGGCATCTATTTCCTAACCACATTTTGTGCAAGAGCAGGTCCAGGATTCAGATGGGTGTGATTTGAAAGTTTTTTTAAAGTTGGAAGTGTTAGTAGTTGTTCTAATATGTAATGGCAGGGAATTCCAAGTTTTGGCTATGCAGTTTGAGTAAAGTGAAACTCCAGCTGCATTGTTAGGTTTTGGATATATTTAAGAAGGATTTGTTAGTGGAATGCAATACCCGGTTATCGGAGTACTGTAGTTGTATATTTTTTGAAGTACTGGTGTTTTTTTCTGTCTGATTTAGTATTCGATGGGCAAAGGTGAGTTTGATTATAAGCAAGTAGAGCTGGTAGCTTGACCCAAGATAGTTGTTTTAATGCCAAACAATGACGGGATCTGAAATTTGATTCTGTAGCAAACTTGGTGATTTCATTATAGCAAGTTTCAAGTTTTGCTAGGGCAGATTTCTTAATATTTGTGAGAATTTGTGAGGCGTATAGCAGAGTACAGATAAGATGGATTCTTACAATAGTGGCCTTTGAAGATTTGTTTAGAATATCAGGGTTCCTATTTTTGTGAACTTTTTTTATTGTCTGTGATATGTGTATGTTGAATTTCATATTATGGTAATGACTACTCCAAGTAATTTTGTTTGGAAAACCGGAGAAATAATTGTATGGCATAATGACGATATATTGAATGGTGGGTGGGGGTCTGCAGCTCTAGTTGGATAGAAGATCATGAGTTTTGTTTTGTTAGGGTTAAAGTATAAGATGTGCATTGTTTAGCCAAGATTCCACTGCACTGAATGACTGTGTTTTTTTGAGTTTTTGTAGTGTTGAGGTGGCACAAATCAGGGTTAAATCATGTGCATATTGAACTATGGTGGAAAGTGGGGTGGGAGTATGAAGACTGTTAGTACAGATAATACAAAGGAGAGGACCAAGAAGAGATGCCTGTAGTACTCCCAAGGTTAGAGGTAGTAGCAGACAGAGATTTTGTTGCCATTTTACAAATTGCTGGTGACCAGTTATATATTGCTGGAACCAAGTAAGTGCAGAGTGGTTAAGTTTAAGTTCCGAGAGTGTTTAGAATGAGAGACAGTATCAAAAGCTTTGGGCAGATCAAGAAAGATGGAGAAAACTAAATTGCATTCA
Organism: Protopterus annectens; assembly: GCF_019279795.1. Classification (NCBI taxonomy): domain Eukaryota; kingdom Metazoa; phylum Chordata; order Ceratodontiformes; family Protopteridae; genus Protopterus; species Protopterus annectens. The sequence goes on along the minus strand of NC_056743.1, from coordinate 65,042,557 downwards.
TTGTGATGGTGGTTAATAATGTTAGTAACATTAAGGGCTGTGGTGGTACTGTGATTAGGATAGAAACCATGCTGAGTGTTAGACAGAGATTGTTGGTTATTAGATTGTTAATGGGTGCACCTCTCAAGTATTTTAGATAATAGTGACAGTATAGCTATTGGCTGGTAATTTGATAATTCTGTCGAGTTTCTACCTTTATGTCGAGGGATGATATATGATACTTTCCAAATTTTAGGGATTTCTGAAATGGATCGATTTATTAATATGGATACTGGATAGGATATTGCTTCTGCAGCGATATTTAAATATTTGGCAGGTAGAAAGTTGGCAGCAAGTGTAGTATGTTTAAGCTTTTTGAGATATTTAACTATGGTGTTTATTGGGACAGGTTGGAAAGAAAAGCTATTGGGATCAAGTGTGAGTCTGGGTAGGAAAAGAGCAGTTATTGTTTGTGAGGGCTAGTATGGATTCAGTGAAGTATCTGTTAAATTTTAGGCTATGTTGTCTTTAATATCAGAGTGTTGGGGAGGGAGTACTAGTTTGTCCTGGCTGTAGGATTTTTTTGATGGCAGCCCAGAATATTTGTGGGTTTCTTTGATTTTTTTTATTCGATACTGGTATAGTAATTTAGTTTGTCCTGTCTAATATGTTTTTTAGCTTTATTTCAAAGTGTTAGATATGTTTGTTTGTTAGTTGTAGTCTTGTTGTTGAGCCATTTCTCTCAGGCCTTATCTCTAGTTTTTAACAGAGATCATGTTTGTTTGGTTTGCCAGGGGGCATAACTGGATTTTTATCCTTATTGTTCTTGGAGGTGGGGGAAAGATGTTTAAGATATTGAGGAATGTTGAGTTAAAGTATTCAACTGCAGTATCTAAAGGGAGATTTTTGAGTGGTGCCCTGTTGCATTTTTTAAACTAGTTATTAAGTTTTGGGGGAATATTTTTTTTATTATCTCGGATTTGGTGGTATGTGGTAAGTTTTTGTGGATTTATTCAGTTTCAGAGAATGTAAGTTGGAATATAGTCACTGAGGCTGTCTGAGAGGCAGCCAGAGTATAGGGATAAATTTGGCCTGTTTGCAAGGATCCAGTCCAGGATTGAATGTCTGATGTTTTGTCTACTCTAGTACAATTTTGGATTGCTTGTGCAAAATTGTGTAGGTTGATGTGGTCAGTGGGATTTTGAGAGTTACAGGAGAGACAGTCCACATTAAAGTCATCCATTATAATCATTTCCTGAGGGAGGGATGTTGCTGTCCAATTTAGGATGTGTTCTAGAGTAGTCAGATTGTTCCCACATGGCATATAGGTTCCACTATGTTCAGAGATTTCTTTGGATTAATTGTTAGTTTAGTAAACAGTATTTTGGGGGTGTTAAAGTTTAGGATGGTTAGGTCTAAACTTTCTAAATCGAGACTGTTTTTGTATAGAAAGATACCACCACCACCTCTTTTCTGTTGTCTATCTAGCCTATGTATATTGTATCCTGGGGAAAGTATTTTGCTGCTAGAGATGTCTGGTTTTAGCCAGGTTTCTGTTATAAGGGCTATATCTGGAGTATATATAGCAAGGGTGGCATGCAAATCTTGAATTTTGTTCATGATGCTTCTCAAATTTATATTGCGTAGTAATAAGTCATTACCTTTTCTGGAGAGAGTTAAAAGTCATTGGGGTGTGAAGATCTAGATGAGTTGGACTGGCTTGGGGGCTAGGGTTGGGGTGAATATCCCCACTAAGTATGAGCTGTGATGCAATATGAAATATAAATTTTAAGTATTTTGATATAAACATATATTTTTGTGTAACATTAGGACAGGATTGTTGTGTGAGTAAGGTAAATGGTACATGGTTTATGTTTGTGGGATTATAGATAGTTTGTGCTATTATTAAATTTGTATGCTTTCATTGTAGTGGGTCTGGGAAGGGGTTGTGTACATAGATTGTGTGCTACGTTCTGTATGATAAGAGGTTATGTGGGCAATAATAGATAGAAGTAACAGGACTGATGAGTATAAAGTTATATTGCTTACTACTCGTGTTTCTGATATGCCTAAGTTAAAGTAATAATGTTATAAGTGCATAGGAATAATTGTTACATGTAACTGAGTTTTGATATGTGGAGGATTAAAACTATTATTTTGTCTGGTTATGACATATTACATTAAAAGACGTAAGTAGCAGGTAGTTAAGTAACAGTGTGATATATAGGAGTTAGTATGACACAATGTAATTGGATAATTGGAATGATATAAATATGGATTTTTCTTTGTTGTGATTGGATTGCTTTATTTAGGGGAGTGGCTATTTGGAAATACGTTTAGGCATAGCGTGGGTGGGAAATGGGGATAGGGTATGGGAGCAGAGAGAACTCAAGCAAAGTGAGAGCGAAAGGAGCAGATAGAGACAGTCACTGTGTTTGGGACCAGAAAAAAATGGTCTGGGTTGAAGGTAGGTAGGAGATTAATGGAACTATAGTCCCTTGGTAATTTTTAGTTTAGTTTTAAAGCAAGTAATTTGTATTTATTTGTAAACAACACTCTGGGAAATTGTAACATACTGCAGTAATCACAAAACGGCTATAGGGTAATTTTTCTAAAAAATTATACACTAGCAACAGCTATAAGGAGAAAACTGTAGCTATAGCTAATTAAGTTTACTATTTTGCCAAGCAACATCTAACAGAGAAAAATAACAGCTATAGGTAATTTTGCTTTCTGTTTTCCCAACAATGACTACAGGGAAAATACACATAGTTTATTTATAAGATTTGGGGGGGGGGTAAACAGATGCTGCTGCTTGAATATCATCCCTGGTGGTGTGCTCTCCAAACACCCTAATAACAAGTCAGCTAAATCATCGATCAGAGTCCTGACTGATCTATATCAATTTTTTATGCTTTCTTCCAGCACTTTACAGTTCCTAGTCACTTGAATGAGTTGCTAGAGTTAATGTACTGTAAAGAAAAGGTATAGAATGAATATGTTTGCTGATACCTAAAGCACTATTTAAACAAACAAAAAAAAATCTCACTTACGTGGCATCTATGGCATAATACATTATACTTATGCAAACTCTAGCAGTATTTAAGTAAAAGGAACAACCAAGACTTGCAGTAAAATAGGGAGATATGCAAACAGATATGGATAGGAAACTGAAAACTTTATGCAACTGCGAATAAAAATATAAAACCGCTTACAATGACAATGCTTGCATCTAAATTTAAGCAGCGATCCATCATAAGGTTATACCTAGAGGCCTTTGAGTTTTGAAAATGCCTACTTATGGCAATACTTACCCTGAATCTCAAATGAGTTTGCTTCATAAAAGCCTTTCCTTTGTACCAGCAAGTAAGACAAAACTGACTGATGCCAATGTTGACCTTGTTGTTTGCCAGGGATGACTGCCTTAGCCTATTGTTTCCTGATAGTGACATCACTTTACATTAACCCTTTAAGAAACCTAGTGCTTTTATGCCTGATGACCATCCAATGGTTGAAGCTTTTGTCAATGTCTGTGAGAGAGACTTGAGACATGTACTTGGTGATAATAATAAAGCTACTTCTTTAACTTAACAACAGCTAAGAATGAAGCACTTAAAGTGTTGCTAGAGACCTCTTATTTAGAAATATGACCTGCAGATAAAGGTGGTGGCATTGTCCTAATAGAAGTTTGTACTTGAATAAGATGTGTGAAATGTTGCATGATACCAACACCTATATTGATCTTTTCAAATATCAGGTTGATGCTCTTATTGAGAAGATAGATTGTAATGTTTTTGATTTACATATGACAGGTCTTAAAATCTTGGAGCAATACAAGTATTTTCATGTTGAGAATCCAACCATCCCTATACTCTATGGTCTATCTAAAATAAATAAGAATCTAAATAATCCTCCAGTGCATCCAGTAGTTTCTGGTCGAGGATGGGTGACTGAACCTCTCTCAATTTTTGTGGAGAAGACCTTATGACCTGTACTTGAGAGCATTCCTAGTATTCTGAAAGATGCTAAGAGCTTTCTGCAAGATTTCTATACCTGGTATAATTGGACACAATATCGTTCTGATTTTCTATTTGTTACCCTTGATATTGAATCACTTTTCATGGTTATTCTCAATGATTTGGGACTGGAAAATGTCAGGACTTTACTATCCTCATGGGATGGATTTTTTAATAATAAAGTCATTTTGGTTTGTGCACTTTTAGAACTTATTTTAGAAAACAACAATTTTGTGTTTGACCAGGATTATTACTTGCAATGTGTTGGAGTTGCTATGGGCACAGTATGTACCAATTCATATCCCAACATAGTCGTAGCAAAATGGGAGAGTGATCATGTTTTCAATAATAATCCCTTTGGGTCTCAAGTCAAGTTTTACAGACGTTTTGTTGATGATGTATTCCTGGTCTGGGAAGGAACATCTGATAGTCTTTATTTGTTTATTGATTACCTACATTCTATAACATCTTTCCTGAAGTTCACATCCAATCACTCATCTCATAAAATTGATTTCCTTGATGTGACTAAGAGATAGCAAAGGTGCTATTACTACAGTGGTGTTTTATAAAACCTTTGTAAGAGGAATTATTTTTTACATAGAACTAGTATGCACCCAGACATGTTTCTAGGAATGCAGTTAAAGGACAGCTAATGCATATTTCTAGATTACATAATGATGGCCAAGCTGCCCTTGGAGCCCTGAATGTACAAGCAGATAATTTTCTGTCCAGGGGTTATTCGTGGGATGAAGTTAGTAGAGTTTTTGATGGTCTGTTCATGCAGGGACACTGCAGCAAAACCATTTTTCTCTTTGCCAGTAGAGACTGAGACAACAACTTCTACAAGAGTTGCTAGTTTACCTCATTTGGTCTTGACTTACTCTAGCAATATTAATTATGTCTGTGATATTATGAAGAAGAATTTGCCAATACTGATGGCCAATGATACTTTGAGGCATGTTCTTGGAACTACCCATAAGTTTACGTTTTGCAATAACAAGTCTTTGAAACACCTCTTATGTTACAGACAGAATGAGAGTTATTCTGCTTCTATGGACCATAATGGTACTTTTATTTGTCGATCGTGCAATGCTTGCAAATATATTTGGTGTAAGTGTTTTCCAACATCCTTTAACTGAAAGAAATATTCATCTCAAGTTTTATGCAGACTGTAGAACTCATAATATAGTTTATCTTGGCAAATGCCAAGCCTGTGCCTGTTCTTACATTGGCAAGACGAACCAACATTTTAAAGACAGGATTCTCCAACATATAAGAGACATTTGGAACAAACGGATGACAAATTCATTGTTTAAAGATATTTCTGAGGTTGGATCTAATCATACTTTTAAGTTTGCAGTGCTGGAAATTATATGTGGTAATATTAGAGGTGACGATCCCTCCAACAAGACTGAAATTGCAGAGCTTGAATGGATTATATCTTTTAAGGCTGAATCTTTTCCTGGTCTTAATGATGTAGTATCTGTTAAACCTATTTTGAAAGCTTGTGGGTTGAGACACACATTTTTATAATGTTTAATGAATGGTTTTGGGCACTATCTTCCACTTCTTTGTTATGTTTTTTATATTTATTTGCCATTCTTGAATAAGCGTACCAATAGCAGGAAAGGTATTATTGGTTTTGTATTTTTATTCCTGATTTTTTTATTCTTTACATTATTTATGAAGCCTGTTGTTATTGGCTATTGTGGCTTGCACAGACCTATAATAGATGGACTCATCCATTTTTCTTGAGCTCTTCCTACTGGATACATTTTAATAGGCAGACCACTCACAAGACAGACCTCTTTAATTTTATGTTTTTATTTGCAAGTTTTTTGAGCTTATACATCATTCTTGAGGTTTATCCTCATTGGATGTTTTGGATCAAGTAAACCAGTTGTTTAAACATCTATGCAACTTGTAGAGTTTCATTTGCTTGATTTTCATGAATGGCTTCATAAATGTTTTTTCATTACCTGTTACTTTAGTGGGTGTGTTACATGTGATCTTTTTGTAAATACCTGATTGGTTTTACTGTGTGATTAAATTTCTGTGGTTTATTTGATTTTGTCTGAAGAAGTGGTTTGTAAACCACGAAAGCGCTTACCTTGTCCATTGGTTATTAACAAACATTTGTTGTTTTTAAGCCATGGTAGTCGCTCTGAGATTTTTATTCTTTACGTATCTCTGGTTTTCCCTGGCCCAGCTTTTACCTGCACATCTAGTCTTTTTAGTTTTACTATATCTTTTACAGCATCAGTCTGTTTACCTGATTCCTTTTTCTGCCAGTTGAATGCATTTATGTTCTCCAGTGACTTCTTATACCTGCTTGCTGTTTTTGCAAGTTAAGTGCCCTGTTGGGGATTTTGTTTTTTTCTTTTTTTTTGTGTTCCCTGGGGTTAATGTCATCCAGGAAGGGTAAATGCTAGTGTGGGAGACAGATTCCTCATAGAGACAGCCACGATAAGTGTCTTTTTTGCTTTGGTGCTTCTCATGACCATACATCTTGTTCTTTTTGTTAGGTGTTTGTTCTGAAAACCCTTCACAGTAGACTTTCTTCCTTTTCCTTGCATCTTGAAATTCAGCATCTTAACCTACTCGCTAAAGATATTATGGAAGGAATCTCCCACTCTGAGGGTCAGCCGATGGGGAAGAAGAAGGTGAAAAAGGTATGACCAGAATCTTCCTCTGTCCAGCCTCTGCCAGGTGTCTCTCCAAAGATCATTATGAACCTGAAGGCTCACCCAGCTGTGTTGTTAGATTTCCCTGCCATGACTGTGTTGGAGATGAGTGAGGATCTGTCTGGTAGCATGTCCGAAGAGGCTTTTGCAGGTGTCTGAATCAGATGTTTTTTTTTTCTGAGGGGCCTAGCGGAGTTCCTCAGTTTTTAGTGGGGGACGAAGTTACTGCTATGGTTCTCAACTGTTGTCCTGGATCTGAGCCTTCTCAGGATGTTCCCTTAAAAAAGAAACAAAAAGATTAAACATGTTTCTTCTGTTCTTAGAGATCCACAAAGTGAGTGGTAGGCTTTTACTCAGGGGTTATTTTATGCATTAATGTCCTTGAAGCCTCCTCATGGGATTTCAGTTCCTGCTCCTCCTTGGTCCTCTACTCCTCTTAAAAGGCGTAGAGACCAGGATTCTTCTGAGGGTGAGTTGGAATCTGCTGATGAATCCCTAACTTTTGTACTCATATTCCTTCTCCTTTGGACTGTGGATCAGAAAAGGAGGAAACTATTAGTCCTGATGTCCCTTTGGAGGAGATTTCCTTTGGGGGCACTCTCTCTAAGATGGATTTTTTTAAGTGAGATTCTACTCAGTTGTCTGATATCCATAAGAGGTACTATGTGTTGTTGCAGCTGGACTCTCCTAAGCCTGTGACTATTCCTCCTGTCTTGGCTGCTTTGCTTGGTGCTTTCTCCAATGCCTCTCAGGTGCCTGACCCCCCCCCCCGCTCCCAAGAATCCTGATAGGTTTTATAGGATTTCTGAGGATTGTTCTTTTTTATATAAATGTCCTGCTACTGACCCCTCTGTTGTGTCTGTAGCCTATGAAAAGCTGTCTCAATTGCTTCTTTCACCCAAGTTATTGCCTCCCGACAAGGACAGCAGAAGTATGGACAAGCTGTGCAAAAAGATTTACACTTCTGCTACCCTAGCTTTTAGGGCTATTAATTAATTAATTAATTAATTAAATTAATTATCAGACCCATATGTCTAGGTATTTGTTGGCTCTTCTTTCTCAGGCCTGTCAACTTATTTCTGATTTCCCACTCTGAGGGTAAAATTTCTGTTCTTTCCTTGTTAGGGACTTCCTCTCAAGTTGTTTGTCATTTTATGAAATGTATTTATGATGTGGTGGATGCCTCTTCTAGGGCTGCTGTTTTTGGTTCACTTATGAGGAGGTGTTCTTGGCTTAGGCTTCAACCTCTATCTGATGATATTAAAGCTAAGTTGATAGATGCTCCTCTGGATTCTAAACTTTTGTTTGGGGAAGCTGCTGCTGGTTTGTTTAAGTCCCTTCAGGATAAGGGTAAGGCCTTATGGGAGCTTAAACATGTGTTCATTTCTCCTGTGCCTAAATTTCACAAAAACTGCCCCACTAAGCCTGTCTTTGTCCATAAGCAATCCCGTCCTTCTAATAAAGGTAAGAAGAGTGGCAAACGGGCTCCTCCTGCTAAAGCTACTAAATTTTCTGGGACTCTGAAGCCTTCCTTTCTGGACAAACCAGGTGCTGTGTGACTATCCATCCCTTCCCAACCTCATTCCTTTTTCTCTTCACCTTTTTCTTTCTCTTCTAATTTGGCTTCAGATCAATCAGGATTCTTAGGTTCTGTTGATCATTCATCAAGGGTACTTCATGGTGTGGAAATCCTGTCCTCCTTTTATTGGCATTCCTCAGCCTCCTCTGGAACATTTTCCCTTTTTACTAGAGGTTCTTCAAGATCTCTTGTCTCAGTGTACTATTCAAAGGTGCCTGTGTCCCAAAGGGGGAAAGGGTTCTACTCCTGACTGTTTCTAGTGCCCAGAAAAGAGGGCACTTGGAGACCTATTCTAGACCTCTCTTATCTAAATACTTTTCTACAGGTACCTTCCTTTCAGATGTTGTCCCTTCAGATTCTGTTTCCTCTCTTGCCCCCCAGGCTTATATGGTGTCTCTGGATCTCAATGATGCTTATCTCCATATTCCAATCCATCCTGTTTTCAGGAGGTTTTTGTGTTTCTCTGTTGCTTTTTGGCATTTTCAGTTCCTGCTTTACCCTTTAGCCTTTCTACTGCTTCAAGGGTTTTCATCAAATGCCTTGTTCCTCTGATTGCCTTTTGCAGACATCAAGTGATCCTATTTCCTTACTTGGATGACCTGTTGATTCAGGCATCCTCTCCAGAGACCCTTTTGCAAAATCTTCATTTTGCTGTATCCCTTGTTCATAGCCTGGAATTTCCTATAAATTTCAAAAAGTCTTCTTTGACTCCTTCTCAAGGTCATGTTTTTCTCATTTGCAGGATTCAGATTGTACCAATACTTGCATCCCTCCCCATCCAAAGGCCTTAACTCTCATTTCTTTCTTTCACACTCTTCTTCTTCTGGCTTCCATTCCCGCCATGGAGTTTCTAAGAGTTCTGGGTTCTGTGGCATCCACTATTCTGATGCTTCCTCTGGCCACATTTCATATGAGAAAGTTTCAGTGCTTTCTGAAGTCAGTCTGGCTTCAACATACTAATCCCCTAGAATATTTTAGTTCTTCCTCTTCCTTGTCTCAGAGAGCAACTTCTCTGGTGGATTCAGCAGTTGTCTCTGAATCCAGGGATCATTTTTCATCCCCCTCTTCCCTGTCAGGAATTGCTCGCAGACACCTCAGACATGGAATGTGGGGGCATCATTTAGTTCTTTAAAGGTACAGGGGATGTGGTCTCCTCATCAGCAGAAGGAGCACATTAATGTCAAAGAGATGAGAGCCCTTCTGCTAGCTCTTCAGGCCTTTCAGTCTCTCTTTTCTCCAGGGTCTCTCAAGGTATTCACAGACAATACCACAGTGATGTGGTATATTAACAAGCAGGGCTGAATGAGATCTTATCTTCTTTGTCAGTTGGCACTTCTGGTATGGGATCTTGTTGTCAAGTGACTCTTCAGGCAGTTTATATCCCTTTTGGTCATAACATTGTGGCAGACACTCTGAGCAGGTCCTTAACCAGTCCCATGAATGGATGCTTCACAGGGATGTGTTTCTGGACTTTATCCACCAATGGGGTACTCCTCAAGTGGATCTTTTTGCCTCCCCTCTGAACAGACAACTTTCTCTATTTTGTGCCAGAGTCCCAGGTCCTCTGGTATGGAAGGTGGATGCCCTCCCATTCTCTTGGAAGAGGATGTTTCTTTACACCTTCCCTCCTCTTCCTCTCATTCTGAAATTCCTGTTCAAAATTCAAAAGAATGCGCCCAAAATATTGTTGGTGACTCCCTTTTAGCTGTGACAGCACAGATTCCCTCTTCTTCTGCATCTAGCCAGGGGCAATCATCATAAGTTATTTCACAGGTTGGAGACAATCACACAAGACAAGAGATCCTTTATCTATCCCCACCTGTCCACGCTTCAACTGACACTGTGTGTGATAGGATTTTGATTCCTCATAGACACCTTTTTTCTGAAGAAGTGCTGCACGTCCTGCAGGAGGCCAGAAAACCTAGGACTAGGAAAAAAGAAGTTATGTACCTACCATAACGTTCCATCTTTGTTGTCCTTCATCTCACCTTCCTTCTTGCTGGTTGGGTTCAGAGCCGATCCTCGGCTCCAACTTGGCTGATTTACTTTAGCTCAAGAGCTTTTACAGGCTTGAGGCTAACCCCTATCCAAACATGCCTAGTGGTAGCTACCCAGATCTCATTTGTAATAGCCCACACTAGACATACAAAGTAAAAAAAAAATTTTTTTACTAAGCTCCTAAGCATTTAAGATAGGAAGGAAAGAGGAACAAAACAAGGCATGGTTAACTGACCTGGTATGTCAGCAGGAAATTCAGCCAGTGTAACCAGTAAAGAAACTCTCCTCGAACCTCCGGGAAGGGGGATGCAAGAAGGAAGGCGAGATGAAGGACAACAAACATGGAAAGTTATGGTAGGTACATAACTTCTTTATGTTATGTTGTCCCATCTCACCTTCATTCTTGCTGGTTGGGACCACATCCCCAGCACCTGGTTCTTGGGTGGCTCACTGGAACAAACTCTTCAGGACCAAGGATCCAAAGGATGCCCTATTCCAGGAGACCTCATCCACTTTGTAATGAGTGATAAAGGTATGAGGATTTGCCCATGTTGCTGCTGCACAGATTGAATCTAAAGGCAATTTAGCTTAGAAGGCAACAGAGATGGCTAAGGCCTTGGTATAATGCCCTCTGGGCCTTCCTGGGAGCATATTTTTTAAATCATATGAATAACTGATTGTGTCCGACAACCATTTTGATAAGGTCACTTTTGAAACTGGAGAACTTTGTTTATTGTCAGCAAAGGATACAAACAATTGGTCTGATTTTCTAAGGTCTTTGGTCCTATGTAAATAAAAACGCAATTGTCTATGAGCATCCAGTTGGTGTACTCTATACTTTGCCTTGTTGCCGTAATTGGGGAAGAATACAGGAAGCTCAATGGACTGATTTAAGTTATACTCTGAACATACCTTTGGCAAGAAGGAAGGATTGGTCCTAAGAGAGACTCTACCTTTGTGAAAAATTAGATACGGCGGGCGAATAGACAAAGCATGTATTTCAGAAACCCATCTAGCTGAGGTTATAGCAACCAAGAAGGGGGGTTTTCAAGATATAAATTTCAGGGGACAAGATGCTGCTGGTTCAAAAGGTAGCAGAACTTTAGAAGCTAAAACCAAGTTTAGGTCACGGGGGGTGGTTCTCTTACCGGGAGATGTAAAAGATTTGTACCTCGTAAGAATGCTCTGCACAACTTATGGGACATGATGTTAGAACCTAAGTCTCCTACATGAAAATTGTAGCTGCAGCTGCCCCTCTTTCGAAGGTTTTGACCAGAAAGTCAAGAATCTTGTGAACAGGAGCAGTAAAGGGATCAATGTCATTACTCTTTGCCCAGTAAAAGAACCTCTTCCATTTGTTAATGTAAATCCTCCTAGTAGTGGGCTTGTGAGAGGACACTAGGGTGTGTTGTACAGCCGGGGAAATGTTTGGGAGCCTGGCTAAGACTGGTAGTGGAAGAACCAAGCAGTCAACTTGAGAGTTTGAAGGGAAGAATGAAGCCTACCTGACTGATACATCAGGAGGTCTGGAACTGGGTCTAGTAGACAAGGCTCCAGTTGAAGATGATGGCAAAGAAACGGGCACCATATCTGATGAGGCCAGTAAGGAGCAATGAGGATGAGTTTGCAACCCGGCGACTTTACTTTCTGAAGTACCTTTGGAATTAGAGGGAAAGGTGGAAAGGCATAGCGTAGTCCCGGAGGCCAATCGTGAACAAGTGCATCCCTGAGTGACAGTCTCAGAGGGGGAGGACTAGGGCAAAGTAGCTGCTGCATTTGTTGTTGAGGGGAGTGGCAAAAAGATCGCAGCATGACTGGCCCCATTTGCGAAAAATCAAGTCTGCAACTTCTTGCTTCAGGAACCACTCATGAGGCTTGAGGCTAGCCCTGCTGAGCCTGTCCGCTATCAAGTTGGATTTTCCAGGAATGTGCATCGCAATTAGAAAATGTTGGGAAGAGATCGCCCACTGCCATACTCGAAGTGCCTCCTGACACAAGGGGTAAGATCTGGTTCTGCCCTGCTTGTTGATGTACTATACCACTGACATATTGTCTGTCTGAATTGCAATGGTCCCGGTAGGTAGAGAGTCTTGAAGTGCTTGCAACGCCAGAAGCACTGCTCTCATCTCTAGAACATTGATGTGCAAATGGTACTCGTGAGGTTGCCACATTTCTTGGACAGTCTATCCCAGATAATGCCCCCCCACCCTATTTGGGAGGTGTCCGTGGTCACTGTGGCTAGAGAATGGGGGTCTAGAAAGGGTCTGCCCAGAGTCACCTGGGGGAGCCAAGCCACCATACTAAGTCCTTTTTGCAAGTTTCTGTGATCAAGATCATGTGTGACATTGGTAAATCTTGGAAATACCACTGAGCGAAAAGAAGCCACTGCAGAATCCACATGTGGAAGCGTGCCAAAGGAACTAGTGTAATTGCAGCAGCCATTGAGCTCAAGACTTGTAAAACTTCTCTTGCCTGAACTCTTGTCTTTTTTCTGAGAAATGAAACTTGCTGACGAATGGTTGAGACCCTGTCTTGAGGCAGTTTTGCTATCATGCGTCTTGTATCCAAGTCTGCCCCTATAAAAGTAATAAGACTGACAAGGCAACAAGGCAGACTTTTCATAGTTTATGGTGATGCCTAACTGGGAACAAGTTTGGATTGTGTAATCCCATGCTTTGATCAGTTGATGCTTGGTGGTAGTATTGAGGAGCCAGTCGTCTAGATATGGAAACACCTTGAATCCTAGATGCCAGAGTTGAGCCGTGACCACTGCCATACACTTAGTAAACACCCTGGGGACTGTGCTGAGACCAAAGGGCAGGGCTCTGGACTGATAATGACTGGCTCCCAGCCAGAAGCGTAGGAATCTCCTGGATTGCCTGTCCATTTTTATGTGGTAGTACACGTCCTGGAGATCTGTGGAGCACATCCAGTTGACTAAGCCAAGAAGGAAAGAATGGACTGCAGTGTTACCATCCGGAACTTCATCTTTTTGACCGATTGGTTTAGCTTGCTGAGATCCAAAATGGGTCTCCAGTCCCCTGTCTTTTTTGGAAATAAAAAGAACCTTGAGTAAGTTCCGGATCCGATTTGGTCTGTGGGGACTTCTTGGATGGCTCTTTTTTTCTACCAATCTTTGAACCTCTAGGATTGCGTGATCCCAAAGACTAAGTGGAACATCTGGGATAGAATTTTTTTCTTTTGAGGGGGGTAACTGAGAAAAGGGAATTTTGTAACCCCTGGATATTATAGACAGTACCCATGTTTCTCTTGTGATTGTTTGCTAGGCTGCTGGGTACAGTGATAGTCTGCCCCCGACTGCCCCCAGAGGTGGACAGTTGGGCCTCCCTTCAGGAGTGCTGGAAGGGCCTAGCAGAGAACGTATCTCTGTCGCAGACCACCTCTGCTGAGAGGGCAGCATCTTCCATTGTTGTTTTCCTCTCTGCCCCTGGGGGAAAAATCTCCACGTGTGTCAGGCGAAGCTCCCTGGTATTTTTGGAACCACATCTCTTCACTCTTCTGACCTTTAGGATAGGTTCTAGAAGGAGTGGAAAAATGGACTCCTATGGCAGAGAGAGTCTTCCCATCATGTTCACACATGGTGAGAGTCTCTCTTACCTGAAGCCCGAACAAAGACGAGCCATCAAAGGGGGTGTTGGTAAATGAAGACTTAAAAGGTTCTGCAAATTGACAAAGGCGCATCCAGGAGTGTCTCCGCAAAGCTACTCTGGTACCTGCTGCCCTACTTGCTCCATCTTTCACATAAGAAATGCACCTCATGGAGGAGTTAACCACGGAGGTCAAAGTCACAAGCTGAGAAGCTGCCCTGTTTGCAACTCCCTCAGCTGTAGGATCTTGCAGGGTATCTCCTAGCTCCTTCAGGAGATCCCTCTGAAGTTGTGCGAAGTGTGACAAGTAATTCAGTGACCCGAGAGTAAAGGCCACTGAAGAAAACATACGCTTCCCATACCTGTCCATCGTACGAGACTCCTTGTTTGGCGGATGGACAGATGAAAAAGTTTCCCCAAGTTCCTTCTTAGTGGCTGCTGCCACCACCATGGCATCAACAGGGACCCCTTTGGAAAGAAAAGACATCCGAGGGAGCAGTAATAAATTTATTCGGGCTCCTTGGAACTGGTTCCGTGGTCTCTGGAGCGCTCCACGCCTTTCGACTCACTACAGACAAAAGTGGGTCAAAAGGTGGAGACAACCAAGAGGTGGAGGGTCAGGAACTAAATGCATCCAGGTAGACAGACTCATCCTCAAAAGGGTCTAAGGATTTCCAGGATGTCTGAAAAGGAGACATTCTTAGAGGGGGACTGTGAGGACCCTTCTGATTCATCCAAGTCTATCTGAAGTGATAGACTCAGGGGAGTCTAGATGCTTCCTCTTACATTTCTTCTTCCGAGGAACCTCCTCTGAATGTTCGGGGGAGGTTTTGGAAGAAGTGGGGTCACCCAATGAGGTGTCCTGGGGCACAGGTTCCCTACGCTTGCAGGCAGGAGGCGGGTCAAAGGCAGGCTCAGGCACCAAGGGAGCAGGAGCCAATGGAGCCAAGGGTGGAGCAGTCTCAGGAGGCAACATGCTCCTCATCACCTCGAAGGCACCACGGTCACGAGTCGAAGGAGCCACCAGCTCTGAAGAGCCCAGAGATCTCCTGCAAACTGGGAGCAACTGCTCCAAGGCTGATGTGGGAGCCGAGCTCACCTGCGCTGAAGCTCCGAGAGGGACAGCGGGGTCGGACAAGGGTCCGATGCCACTTCCCCCCTCAGACCTGGTGAGAGAACTTCAGTGCCCAGATCCCTTAATGGACTGAGAAATCGAGGAGATCAGAGCAGTTGTTGGAACCGATAAAGGAGAAGTAACCGGAGCTGACGGTTCCACCACCACAACCTCCATGCACTCCTGCTACAAGCTTAAGAGAGTCGAAGAGGAACTGATGGAGAAGCTGGATGGGCTGAAGGAGCCAATTCCTTATGGACTGGACTCAATAGTAATTTAGCAAGTGCCTGTGGCTTGAGGAGCCTGTTGACCACTCTCTCCATGTCATGATCCGAAAGCTTGGAGAACCGAGAGGAGTACGAAGAGGACCAGTGATTGCCCATTCCAGGTTGCACCAGAGGAGATTGTGGAACAGAGCATACCGGCTTCAAAGAAGGAGACCTTGTTTTCTTAATGGGTCCTGACTGGCTCCAAGGACACAGATGGAGCCGCCGGAGACTTAGCTTTGTCAGAGCCAACACTGGCAGCCAATAGAGCAGAAGGTTTGTCAGTGGATTTTATCTGTTCCATACTCAGAACTGATGGCTTAGTGTGTTTTTCGGACACTTTAGCTGGCTGAGGACCCTGAGATGAGGAATCTTGAAGGTTCTTTAGAAGGCCACGCAGTATTAACTTATTTTTTTCTCTCCTGCAGGACTCTGGAACTGAAGGCATGACAGATCGAGCATGAGTCCTGCAGGTGAACAGCCCCTAAACAATATACACAACTCGTGTGCCCATCCGTAAGAGACATTTTTTGGCAACATGAGTCGAATTTTTTGAACCCAGAGCATTTTAAATCTTTGGACATAGTGTACATTTTTTTACAGCACTAGAAAAAAACAAAACTATAAGCTAACAGCACACAACAACTAACTACTGCAAGGCTGAAACAGCTAACCCAAACAACAATAAAAGAAAAACTTGTTTTTTTTTTTTAAGGGGGAGAAGAAAAAAGGGGGAGAGCCTCTAACTTAACTAACTTAACCCAATAGGAGTGCCTCTAACTAAAATGGCTATCCAAGAAAGGGTGGGGAAAAAGAAGAACCCTCTAATTTAAACAGGTCCGATGGGAAAAGCAAGGCTTGAGGAGAAAACAACGGCCAAAAAACACCCACAACAAGAAGAGGAAAGGGTCATTAGACTAACAGGGGATAGCATATGCTCTAATGAGTTAATACAACTACAAAACCTTGAAAAGGATAACAATAAAGTGAAGAAATCACAAAGTACTTAGCCTGAGCCAGTAGTCGCAATCTTGACGCTGCAACCGGCAAACGAGATTTGGGTAGCTACTGCTAGGCATGTTGGGATAGGGGTTAGCCTCGAGCCAGTAAAAGCTCTCGAGCTATAGTAAATCAGCCGAGTCAGAGCCAAGGATTGGCTCTGAACCCAACCAGCAAGAACAAAGGCAAGATGGGACAACATAACATTCCTACTTATCCAAATGGAAGAGTTTTTTTTCTTGGTGTCTCTCTCACTGCTGATTGAGAGCTCAGTGTCTGTTATTCTAAAAGTGTATTAGTTCTGGTTTAAGCACTTGGGCTTCAGGCTAGTTATTTTACATTAAGGAGGTTCGTGGTCTGCACTCTTGTGGGAGGAGAGGCTGGACTCTGCCCTTCTGAGCTGGGAATTTCTGTTTAACGGTTTATAGTGCCTGCATATTTGAACTGTTTCTTACTGAAATTGGTACACCTTGTTTGCTGTAGCATAGACTAGATCCAGGCCTGCTGAATCTAGCTTTGTTTGTATGCTTGTTGTTTGTTTGCTTGTTATTTCCCTGGAACGCTAATTCCACCTAAAAAGTGGCTTTTCAGCGCTTCTGTGGATCCCTAGTGATATCTGCATTGCTCACTGTACTTATTTCCTTGTTTCACTTGAAAGAAAGTTACTGTTTGTCATTTTTGCATTTAAGTTACCTGTAACACATTGCACTTAAGTTACCTGGAACTTGCTCACTAAGCAATTATATAAGTCAGCACTAAAAAATTAAAAGCGCTACACCCTCACAAACTCCCCTTGAGTACCTTGTTCCCCATTGGCCCTTGTTTTCAATTATAAAGGAATTTGCAGTACTATTCTAGCATGTCCAAAGGTCAGTTGTCAATCTCCTCTCTGGTCCAGCTGGTGAATCTGGGAATCTTGAGGCATTGTTACAACTGCCTCATGTACACAGACAACCCTGTCCTCCTCCCAACAAATTCCAACACATGTGAGAGATGCAACCATACAGCCAAACTAGAGGCTAAGCTCTCTCAACTCAGTACTGGCATAACCAGTCAGGAGGAGAAGGAAACCACACTCACTACAATTCCAGTCTCACATAGACCTACCACGACAGCAAACCAAACACATAATCACACAAAAACATACTCGTAGGCTCTAAATAAAGATCTGCCTAAGCAGCAGAGATCTCCAAAGCAGACACCCAAGCAACTGCTACCCCAAAACAAAACACGTGCAACACATATCTCACAAAGCCAGTGTGCCAAACAGTCACAGCCCTTAAAGCTAAACAACACACCTGATACACTTGTAATAGGTGACTCTATCGTCAGGCACACTGACGTCCCGCTCACCAGGCTGAACAAGGAGAAGGTCATGGTGAGCAGCCTGTCGGGCGCTAGGATCCGCCACATAACACAAGCACTCAGGTCACTCCAAGGCAAGTACAAATATGACTCAGTCATTGTCCATGCTGGTGTGAATGACCTGAGACGTACCTCCCTGGACTACATGAAAAGAGACATAGAAGAGCTCTCTGAGCATGTAGCCCAGGCTGGTATGACCCTGACCTTGAGTAGCATCTTACCCTCACCAAGAATGATGCCACAATATGAAGACAAGATGATCAATTTCAACAATTGGCTTAAGTACTGGTGTCATTCAAAGGGGATCCAATGCCTGTCAGCCTGGGATGATATGCTTGACAAGCCACGATGCTTCACTAAGGACGGCTTGCACCTGTCACCCCTGGGCTTTCGGATATTGGCAAAGGCTCTTGCTACCCCCATAGTGCCTTTTTTAGGCAAGGCTCAAAAGACAAACCCACCTCCATAGGTATCACAAGGGATAAGAAACTAAGAGTAATGCTACTCAACACCAGAAGTCTAAACCTCAAGATGCACGCACTTGAAACTCTCCTTAGCATGGAGAAGATCGATATCTGTGCAGTAACAGAAACCTGGTTCAGGGTTCCCGAGAGCACCCCAGCACTACCAGGTTATACCTCATACCATGCTTTTTGGCTCCAAAAACTTGGACCGAACTACAAAAGGAGGGGGGAGTATCAATATTCATCAAAGATACCCACACCTCCAGGTTGGTGGCACAGCACGAAGCATCAGAGACTATCCATGTGCAACTAACAGTGGGTAAAACTGCCTTCCAGTTTATAGCCTGCTGCAGACCACCCTCCAAACCCAGGCATGCCACTCAGCCTTCCTGAGAACACTGGAAAATATGAAGGTCTCTCCAAACACCATTATATTGGGCGACTTCAACTACCCAAACATAGACTGGGAGCATTATTCTAGCTCCAACACCCTAGCCCAAAGGTTCCTAGAATTCATAAACTCAAATGCTATGGAACAACTTGTTACCACTCCCACAAGAGGGGAAAACATGCTGGACTTGATCATCACCAACATGGGGACTTTATGCTCCAGACCAGAAGTGTATCCCTCACTGGTAAGATCAGACCATAAACTAATCCAACTGGATATTCACATCCCGACCCCACGCCCTGCCCAGAAAACCACAGTGAAAAACTTCTCTAAAGCAAACTTCACACTCCTCAAAACCGAGGTGGAATCCTTCAAAGCCCCTGGGCCTGTGGAAAATACGGCCCAGACCGCAGAATCCTTTATAAATGCATTCTGTGAACACCTTCAGGAATGCATGGATCATGCAATCCCAAATAAAACCAAGACCCAATCCTCCAAAGGCAGACGTCCTTGGTGGACCCCAGCCATAAACAAACTATACAATAGAAGGAGGAAGCTACTACATGATAGAGCAAAATCCCAAAAAGGGAAGGCAACTCTGATCAGTATTAGCAAAAAATTACGGGCACTCATAAAATCGTCTAAGGCCAGCTTCAAGAGAAAAAGTGCACAGGACACTAAGGATGATCAAAAGGCTTTCTTTAGTTATGTTAGGAACCTGGGTGGGAATTCTCAGATATGCTCAGAATTAGTCCAAAATGACAAAAAATACACCGAACCCACAGACATTGCCAACATCCTAGCTGACAGGTTCAGCGCAAACGTCTCCCCCCCTCCCCACCAAAAGGGCAAATATCTATCCCAGCAGAGTGCTGCCCCCCTGAAATCTCAGATGCTCAGGTAAGAGCCGCCCTCTCCAAAGCAAAAAACACAGCATCAATGGGACCAGACAGTGTCCCGGGCTGCGTCCTACATGAACTCCAAGAAGAGCTAAACCCAAACATAAAACTACTGTTCAATCTCAGCCTTACTACAGGATATGTACCCAAAGAGTGGCGTACAGCAACAGTGGTCCCTCTCCACAAAGGTGGTGCCTCAACGGACCCTGGAAACTATCGCCCCATAAGCCTGACTAGCTTGGTCTGCAAAGCTATGGAAAGGATCATCATGGACCTCATAAATAAAGATATTGGGGACCTACAGACACTGGATCCTACCCAGTACAGCTTTGTTAAGGGCAGATCCTGCCTCTTAAACCTGGTCTACTTCTTTGAAACCATCACCAAGGCCATTGACGAAGGGAAGGTGGTCCACACAGCCTACCTGGACCTCGCAAAAGCCTTCGATACAATACCCCACTCGGGCATTATAGATAAGCTCACCAGCTTAAATATAAACCCCTGTGTCACTAGATGGGTTGCAAACTGGCTCAAGGACAGAACCCACATGGTTAGAATTGCTGGAGCCATGTCAGACTCCAAACCAGTTACAAGTGGCGTCCCACAAGGCTCAGTCCTGGGACCTCTCTTGTTCGGTATATATTTCTCAGAGATACAGGCCAACATGGAAGGACTGTGGCTGACCAAGTTCGCAGATGACTGCAAACTGGGTGCCATAATCAACTCTCCAGCCGACACAAGCATCCTCCAAAAGGGCCTCATAGAAACAGACAACTGGTGCCAGAGCCATGGCCTCAAGCTAAACACCAAAAGGTGTATAGTCATCCCCTTTGGCAAAAACAAAATGCCCACAAATTACCACATAGATGGTAATCCATTAAGTACAGAAGAAGTAATTAGGGACCTGGGGACCCAAGTTGATAGCACTCTCTCATTTGACAACCATGTGGCCAAAGTGGTTAGAAAAACATTTTATATAGCCCACATAATCATGAAGGGATTCACATCTAGATCAGGGGAGGTCATCGTGCCTCTTTACTCATCCCTCATCAGGCCCATAATCAAGTACAATGCCCCTTTTGGGATGTACCTTACCAAACACCTGCAGCAACTGGAAAGACCCCAAATGTACCTCACTAAGAGGATCAAAGGGCTCAAACAGATGCCATGCACTGCCCGGTTAAAGAAACTCCAGCTCTACTCAGTGGCATACAGCCTGCTCAGAGGCGATCTGTGCCTGACGTATAAAGCCATGTCCAACCCGGAATTAAGGGACATGCTGCACCTCAAAAAATCCAAATCCCATCGAGCTACGCGCTTGAGAGACTTGAACCTCAGCACTGAAATAAATAGGACATGCTGGAGGGACAGATTCATAACCCAGAGGTTCCCTTCACTCTGGAATAAAATCCCAGTCCAGGTTAGGCGAAGTCCCTCACTGACTCTCTTCAAGAGGAATCTTGATGAGTGGATGGGAGATCGTAGGTTTACCCCAGGTATCACTTCTGTGTCACTGTTAGACAGAGGCACAGTATACTAACCTCGAAAAAGGGCATAGCAAAATAAATTTAAAATGGGTGGCGAAAGCCAAACATACTCTGGCTAAGCTTATAAATGCCCTAGGGCAGATAGCCTAGTATGAACCTATGAAGCTATAACCTGGACCCACTTACTGGGGAGCGCCTTTGGTTCTCTAAATTGTGTGAGTTGCTCAATGCTGAAATAAATGGGACATGCTGGAGGGACAGATTCATAACCCAGAGGTTCCCTTCACTCTGGAATAAAATCCCAGTCCAGGTTAGGCTTTGGCCTATTCTTCTATTAAGGCCCACCTATCAGCTGTCTCTGCTTGTCTGTCTTTTTCTCCTGCTTTAGCTGCTAGATTTGAGGTGAGACAATTTCTTAAAGTCGTTCTTAATATTAGACCTCCCAGGAAGCCTGTTCTTCCTCCTTGGGATATTAATTTTGTTTTGGAGGTTGACTCAGGCTCCTTTTGAGCCTGCTGCTTCAGCTTCCTTGCAACACTGTTCCTGGAAGACTGTTCTTTTGTTAGCACTTGTTCTGCCATTTGGATGTCTGAGTTGCAGGCCCCTATGGCTTGTGTCTGAGTTGCAGGCCCCTATGGCTTGTCCTTTTTTGATTTTTCATGAGGACAGTGTCCTTGCTCACTAATCCTTGTTTTATGCTGAAGGTGGTTAATGAGCTATCACCTTTTCAGTCTATTAATCTGCCTACATTTTTCCCCTCTCCAAAAACTGACAGTGAGAGTGCTGCATACTTTGGACGTGCATAGGCAATTTAGAGTTTTTGGATATGACCAAGACTATTAGAAAATCTGATCAGTTTGTTTCTTCACCCTAGATCTTTGGAGCTTGCTGTATCCAAGCAAACTATTTCTTCTTGGATTTCTAAGGCTATTTCCTTTTGTTACACTTTTCTTGGAAACAGCCTTCTTTTTTCAATTAAGGCTCATTCTACTAGAGCTGTGGCTTCTTCTTGTGCTTTTTTCAAAGGCGTAGATACTAATTCTAGTCTAGAAGCAGCTACCTGGACTTCTGTGCATACCTTTACCAAGCACTACAAGTCAGATAGTATCTCTAGAGCTAGGGCTACTTTTGCTAGTTCAGTTCTTCATGTTTTTTAGGGGACTCTTCTGTCCCTTTCTCCTCCTAGGTTTCATCTTGAGCTTTGGCACTCTCTCATATAGTTAAGAATACTTCAGCAGTGAATGTAAGGACATAGTACAGCTGTGTAAAATATTACCATAATGGTAGATGTCCTTGCCTTCACTGCTGCAGTATTTGCTCCCTCCCTCCATCCCCTCTAGTTGTTTGCCTTCCTGGATGTACACATTACCTCTTGGGTTCCTTGGACTGGTGCAGTCAGTTCTGGTTTGGGTTGGCCTGAACATCACATTTATGCCCTTATGTTATGCAGGGAGCATATAGTGATGTTTGACATACATTTTAAATTCAGAAGTCTTTGGAAGACTGGCTGGATGTCAGGCATCTGCAGCAAGGAATCCCATATAGTTAAGAATACTGCAGCAGTGAAGGCAAGGACATCCACCATCTTGGTAACATTTTACACAGCTGTACTTTAAGTATCTTAAAGAGGCTTGTATATTATAAACATAAAACATAGCCTTAGAGGTAATTACTGAACCTGCTGCATAGTCATTTTAGTAGTATAGTGAGTTATAACATCAGCATTTCAGAGAAGGCCTGTTAATAAGCATGGTAACAGTTGATATAGAGTCAGTATACACAGACATGTATCATTACCCCTTATGTCAATAAAAATTGGAAATATGAAAGAACAGCAGATGTAAAATGCTATTAATATTCTAAATCCTGTTTTAAATAACATACAGTTGAGGATCACTGAGAAAATAGCAAGGATACTCACATGGGGAGCACACAGGACCAGCTATGAGATGAGCAGTATCTGATTTATGTTTTTCAAAAATGGCACCTGCTTTTTACTGGGTTTAAATAAAGTAACTAGGTACCTTAGGGAGAAGGCGAAAGGATTACCTCATAGGTCAGGTGAGAATTGGTTCTTACAGGGAACGTGTGAGCCAGTCAGTGTGCTTGGGACCAGAAACAAATGATCATGTCCATGTTGGTGTGAATGACTTGAGACGTACCTCCCTGGACTATATGAAGAGAGACATGATTGAACTTGTTGAATGTGTGTCCCAGGTAGGTATGTCCCTTGCCTTAAGCAGCATTCTACTGTCATCCAGAATGATGCCTCAATACAAACATAAAATGATTGACTTTAACAATTGGCATAGTTTCTGGTGTCATTCCAAGGTGATCCAGTACCTGACAGTCTGGGAAGATATGATCAACAGACCATGATGCTTTGCCAGAGATGACCTGCATCTGTCTCACTTAGGCTTCATCTCCCCCATAGTGCCTTTTTTAGAAAAAGTGATGAGGTTAAAACTACCACCATAAAAATTTCAACAAAACGCACATTAAAGGTCATACTGCTAAACGCTAGGAGTCTAAACATGAAACTGCACTCATTGCAAGCATTCTTAACCCTGGAAAATTCTGACATCTGCGCAGTCACAGAAACCTGGTTCAAAGCTCTGGAGAGCACCCCAGACATATCTGATTACTCATCCCATCATACATTCAAACCTCAAACTGTAGGTAGTAAAGCCAAAGGAGATGGAGTTTCAATATATATTAAAGACATACACGCCTCCAGTCTGGTCAAACAGTATGACGCACAGGAGACACTCCAGGTGCAGTTAACCATTAACAAGACCCCTGTACAAATCATAGCTAGCCACTGGCCCCCTAAATCTGATTCAAGATGCCCAATCTGCCTATCTAGAACTCTTCAAGTCTATCAAGATTCAACCCTTTACCCTGATCCTGGGTGACTTTAACTACCCAAACACAGACTGGAAGAACTACTCATGCCAGAACACAAATGCCCACAGATTCCTTGATTTTTGTCAATGCAAATGCTTTGGAACAGCTAGTTGATACCCCCACGAGAGGTGATAATATATTGTACTTGGTATTCACTGCAGCATCCCTGCAGTATCATCCTCCCTTGTAAGAATCAACCACAAAGCGGTCATGTTCAAAGTCACCATCTCCCCCAATCCCCCTCTAGCTAGGGTCAAACAAAAAAATGTCTTCAGAGCTGATTAAAACCTCCTGAATGATGGTATAAACAGCTTCACAGCCCCTCTTCCTCTCTAGGAACTGGCACCAGTATACAAAACTATATCAATATTACTATACGAACATTTATATTGATGCATGGAATCAGGAATACCTGACGGGACTAAATCATCCTCCGCAAGGATAAGTAGACCTGTCTGGTGGACATCTGCAATAAATGAACTCTATAACAATAGAAATAAATTGCTGTCCAGGACCAAGAAGGAGCAGATGCCCAATTGGAAGCAATCTCTCCTTAGCCTAAACAAGCAAATAAGAGCACTAGTGAAATCCTCCAAAGGAAACTTCAAGTCCAAATTGGCCACATCTACTAGAGACAATCATAAGGCCTTCTTCACATATGTCCATAATCTCAAAGGTAGCACCTAGATCTGCTCAGAACTGGTGGTCAAGGACACCACATATACAAATGTCGTAGATATATCAAACTTGCTGGCTGACAGATTCAGCAAAAATTTCACCTCTCCACCCCCCCATCAGTAAATCAGGACATTCCCAGTACCTGCCCCCTTCCCCTTATATCTAGGGATCAGGTCATTACTGCTCTCTCAAAGGCAAAAAATACAGCCTCCGTGGGACCAGATAACATCCCAGGCTGCATCCTATATGAACTCAGGCAGGAACTTGCAGCACCATTAGGTGCCCTATTCAACCAAAGCCTGAGTACCGGCTTTGTCTCAGCTGAGTGGAGGACAGCCACTGTCATCCCTTTACACAAAGGTGGAGAATCCACCGATCTGGGAAATTATAGACCCATCAGCCTAACTAGCCTGATTTGCAAGGCCATGGAATGGATTATCATGGACCTCATTAACAAGGGCATTGGCAACCTCCAAACACTTGATCCCACACAGTTTGGCTTCATCAAGGGAAGGTCAAGTCTGTTAAATTTGGTCGAATTTTTGGAGATAGTCACCAAAACCATGGATGAGGGGAAGACAGTGCACACTGCCTACATTGACCTGACCATAGCCTTCGACACTATTCCCCACTTGGACACAATAGATAAACTCTCTCAACTAGGCATCAATCCATATGTTACCAGATGGGTAGCTAACTATCTCACTGATAGAACCTGTCTAGTCAAAGTAGGGAAGCCACCTTAAGCAGTAGACCTGTATCACGTGGCGTACCCCAGGGTTCATTCTTGAAGCCTCTGTTATTTGGGATATACTTTCCTGAGATGCAGGCCAAAACCAGTGCGCTATGGCTGACCAAGTTTGCAGATGACTGCAAGTTGGGCACTGTCATCAATTCCCATAGTGACGTGGACATCCTCCAGGAGGGTCTCACCCAAACAAATGATTGGTGCTAGAAACATGGTCTCAAGCTGAATACAAAAAAATGCATCATCATCCCCTTTGAGGAAGAGTGATGTCCCCTCAAACTATCTCATTAATAACGTCCTAAGCATGCAATCAGTTGTGAGGGATTTGGGCAACCAGATTGGTAGCAACCTAACTTTTGACCACCATGTTGCTTCCATTGTAGGGAAAGCTTTCTACATGGCCCACCTCATAAGTACGGGTATCTCGTCCAGAGACAAGGAGGTCCATAACATCCTTGTATTCTTCCCTTATAAGGCCCATTATTGAGCACAATGCCCCATTCGGCATGTACCTCGCAAAGCATGCACATGCATCAGCTGGAGATACCACAGATGTTCCTCACCAGGAGAATCCAGGGCCTCAAAAATCTACCATACACAGATAGGCTAAAAGCCCTATCC
The DNA here is from genome assembly GCF_019279795.1 of Protopterus annectens. Taxonomy (NCBI): domain Eukaryota; kingdom Metazoa; phylum Chordata; order Ceratodontiformes; family Protopteridae; genus Protopterus; species Protopterus annectens. The sequence goes on along the minus strand of NC_056743.1, from coordinate 65,016,754 downwards.
CTCTACTCAGTTTCATACAGACTCCTCAGAGGTGACCTCCATCTGGCATACAAGGCAATCTTGGACCCTGCCTTGATGGGACTGCTGCACATTTGCAAGTCAAGTTCCACTCGAGTAACCCGCAAGTGTGACCTCAACCTGGTCTTTAACATCAATGCGACTTGTTGGCGTGACAGATTTGTGTCCCAGAGATTTCCACATCACGTAGAGTACCTCTTTACCCCCTTTTAAGTGCAACTTGGATAACTGGATGGGAAATAGAAAATACATCCCTGGAATTCACCCATGTCCCTGCTGGACAGGGGCATCGGGTGCTGATTTGTCTAATCATGGGCTAAACTCTTGGCTAGGCTTATAAGGGCCTCAGGGCCAAAAAGCCTAGTAACTTCCTATGATCCTATCATTAACAAAATGCTGTGGTTGAAGGTAGGTAGGAATTTAAAGGAACTGTAATCCCTTGGTAATTTTTAGTTTTTAAGCAAGTAGTTTTTTTTATTTATTTGTAAACAACACTGGGGAAATTGTAACATACTGAAGTAATCACAAAACAGCTCTAGGGTAAATTTTCTTAATATTATGCACCAGCAACAGTTATAAGGATAAAAACTACAACCATAGGTAATTAAGCTTACTATTTTGCCCAATAACAACTAAAGGGAGAAAAATACAGCTATAGGTAATTTTGCTTACTGTTTTACTAGCAACAGCTATAAAGAGAAAACCTACAGCTATAGGAATTCAGCTTATTATTTTGCCCAACAACAACAAAGGGGACAGAAAATACAGCTATAGGTAATTCTGCTTACTGTTTTACCCAACAGCAACTATGGGGAGAAACATTTACATAGAGTTTATTTATCAGATTTGGGGGGTAGATAAAATAAATGCTGCTTGAATATCGTCCCTGGTGGCATGCTCTCCAAAATACCCTAATAACAACAGACCTTGACCTACATTGTTTTTTTTATTGATGCTGTAAGTTTCTTTCTTCCAGCACTTTAGAATTCCCGGTTGCTTGAGTGAGTTCGCTGAGTGCAGTTATAAGAAATTAATGGTGAAATACTGGATATTTTCAGGGATAGTTGCTAGTGTTAGTGTAATGGGGAGCACAGAGGACCAGCTATGAGATGATTAGTATTTGGTTTATTTTTTTTTAAATAATTAACGAAATTCTGTAACAATGGAGCAGTGTGAGGTTTCAGTGGACCACATACATTATCCAGTAAAATAACAGTACATTGCTGATATTCAGTTCCGTCTGCACCAGGGGAATTTTAAAAAGAAAAAAGAACTTATGTTCTTACCATAACATTTCATGTGTATTGGCTATCTCGTCCTTTATTCTCACTTGTGGGTCGGATCCGATGCGTCTGATCCATCTTGGCCAATTCTCCAGCTCAAGGTCTTCAGCAAAGCTCGTGGGCCTCATTCTTTACACATAATGCATTCCCTTAGTTACCTCAGATCTTGTTTGCCCCCCAGTAATACATGGAGAATTACATTCGATTCAGTGCCAACTTTACCCCCCTCTCACCCCCTAAATGACCCATCTCAATACCGCAAGATTGCCAAATTCCAGTAATAACTGCCACACAGGTAAAAAACACACTCTCCAAAGCTAAGAATACAGCATCCATGGGACCAGATGACATCCCGGGCTGTGTACTACATGAAATACAATATGAACTGGCACCTCACCTGAGTGTCATGTTTAATCATAGCCTCACCTCAGGTTTCGTGCCCAATGAGTAGCGTAGAGCTACAGTTATCCCACTCCACAAGGGGTGATCCACCTTGGATCCTGGAAACTACAGTCCCATCAGTCTGACAAGCCTTATCTGCAAGGCCATGGAGCGTATTATCATGGAACTTATAAACAAAGATATTGGCAACCTTCAAACACTGGACCCCACCTAGTTTGGGTTCATGAAGGGCCGATCTTGTCTCCTGAACCTGATTGACTTCTTCAAATCAGTCTCTGGAGCCATGGACAAGGGTAAGGTGGTCTACACAGCCTATCTAGACATTGCCAAGGCCTTTGTCACCATCCCCCCACTCTGGAATCATAGATAAACTTACTAAGCTGGGCATTAATCCCTACATCACCCAATGGGTTGCTAACTGGCTTACTGATAGAACCCACATTATAAAAGTAGCCGACTCCAAATCCAGCTCCAGACAAGTGGAGTACCTCAGGGTTCAGTTCTGGGACCGCTCTTGTTTGGCATCTACTTCTCTGAAGTACAGGCCAACACTAAGGGACTCTGGCTAACAAAGTTCGCAGATGACTGCAAACTGGGAGCCATTATTGAATCCCCAAATGATCTGGATACTCTACAAAAGGGCCTTACAGAAACAGATGCTTGGTGCCAGAGCCATGGGCTCAAGCTCAATGCCAAGAAATGTATAGTTATCCCTTTGGGAAAAAAACATGTATCCGTGAATTACCATATAGGTGGCAGTACACTAAACACCGAAAGTGTGATAAGAGACTTAGGGACACAGGTGGACAGTGGTCTCACCTTCGATAACCACATCGCCACAACAGTCAGGAAATCCTTCTATGTGGCACCTCATCACTAAAGGCTTTTCATCCAGAAAAAAGGAGGTCATTGTGCCACTGTACTCATCCCTCATTAGACCCATTATAGAATACAATGCCCCATTTGGTATGTACCTCTCAAGACATCTGCAACAACTGGAAAGGCCGCAGAAATACCTCACTAAAAGAATCACAGGCCTAAGGCAGATGACCTACACTGACCGCCTTAAACAACTCCAGCTATACTCTGTCGCATATCGTCTACTCAGAGGCGATCTCTGCTTAACATACAAGGCCATGTCAAACCCAGAGCTGTTGGACATGCTACACTTAAAGAAATCCCAATCCCTCAGAGCCACACGCTGCAGGGATCTAAACCTTGTCATCACAATAAACAAAACATACTGGATGGATAGGTTCCTGACCCAGAGACTCCCCAGACTCTGGAATAGATTGCCCATACATGTCAAGCAGAGTGCTTCTTTGGCCCTTTTCAAAGGGAACCTTGACGATTGGATGGGAGAAAGGAAATTCACCCTGGGGATCACGTCAGTCGCCCTGTTAGACAGGGGTCCAGGGAAGTAAATAGTGTGGGAAGAAATAGCTAGGAAATTGTTATGGCTAGGCTTGTATAGGCCCTAGGGCTGATAGCTTAGTACCAACCTATGAACATACATAGTAGCAATTTTCTGATGTATGTATATGTGTGTGTGTGTGTGTATATATATATATATATATATATATATATATATCTATATATATATATATATATATATATATATACACAAATACATATATAAATATATATATACACACACACACACACACACACACACACACACACACACATATATATACACATATATATATACACACACATATATATATATATATACACACACACACACACACACACACACACACACACACACACACACACACACACACACACACACACACAGAGATTGCCGCGGTGGTACGGCAGTAGCGTTGTTACCTCACAGCAAGAGGTTCTCCCGTTAGATTCTCAGCTGGGCTTGGGAGTGCCTTCTGTGTGCAGTCTGCATGTCCTCCGAAAGACATGCATGCGTAAATGGGCGTGCCTTCGAATTTCATCTGCTTTTACTGTACTTGTGTTTTTACCTACTTCTTTTTACTTTTGCATCATCTTAAAATACTCAATTGTATTTATTACTGCTTGGTGTAACTCATTCTAAGCCTTTTGGTTTAAACACTTGGGCTTCGGACCAGTTAGTTGTTTTGCACTGAGAGGGTTTGTGGTCTGCACTGTTGTGGCAGAACAGGTAGCTTACATCCTTCTAGGTTGAGAACTGCTGATTGAGGGCTCAGTGTCTGTTATTCTAAAAGTGTATTAATTCTGGTTTAAGCACTTGGGCTTTCAAGCCAGTTATTTTACATTAAGAGGGTTCGTGGTCTGCACTCTTGTGGGAGGAGAGGCTGGACTCTGCCCTTCTGAGCTGGGAATTTCTGGTTAAAGGCTTATAGTGCATGCATATCTGAACTGTTTCTTACTGAAGTTGGTGTGCCTTGTTTGCTGTGGCATAGACTGGATTCGGGCCTGCTGGATCTAGCTTTGTTTGTGTAACTTGAGCACTAATCCAGACATTCTCTAAAGTATTCAATGGTATTTATTACTGCTTGGTTGTAACTTGATTAAAGTGTAGCTATCATTCAAGTCTTTTGGATTAAGCACTTGGGCTTCAGACCAGTTCCTTTACATTAGGAAGGTTTGTGGCAAGCACTGTGGTGGCAGGACAGGTAGCTTTCATCCTTCTAAGTTGGGAACTGCTGATTGAGAGCCCAGTGTCCAAGTGTATTAGTTCTGGTTTAGGCACTTGGGCTTCAGGCCAGTTATTTTACATTAAGAAGGTTCGTGGTCTGCACTCTTGTGGGAGAAGAGGCTGGACTCTGCCCTTCTGAGCTGGGAATTTCTGGTTAAAGGTTTATAGTGCCTGAATATTTGAACTGTATCTTACTGAAATTGGTTCACTTTGTTTGCTCTAGCATAGACTAGATCCAGGCCTACTGAATCTAGCTTTGTTTATATGCTTGTTGTTTGTTTGCTTGTTATTTCCCTGGAAGCTAATTCCACCTAATACGCAACTTCTCAGCGCTTCTGTGGATCACTAGTGATATCTGCATTGCTTACTGTACTTATTTCCTTGTTTCACTTGAAAGAAAGTTACTGTTTGTCGTTTTTGCATTTAGTTACTTGTAACGCATTGCACTCAAGTTACCTGGCACTTGCTCACTAAAGCAATTATATAAGTCAGCACTAAAAATTAAAAGCACTACACCCTCACTCCCCACTGGCCCTTGTTTTCAATTAAGGAATTCCCAATATTATTCTAGCATGTCCAAAGGTCAGTTGTCAATCTTCTCTCCGGTCCAGCTGGTGAATCTGGGAATCTTGAGGCAATGTTATAACTGCCTCATGTACACAGACAACTCTCTCCTCCTCCCACATAACACAAATACTTGCGAGAGATGCAGCTATTTAGCCAAACTGGAGGCTGAGCTCTCTCAACTCAGGACTGGCAAGACCAGACAGGAGGAGAAGGCAACTACACACACCACAAAACCAGCCTCACATAATGCTACCACTCCACTGAATCAAACACATAAACACACAAAGACATACTCGAGGCTCTGAGTAAAATTTACCTAAACAGCAGAGGCCTCCAAAGCAGACACCCAAACAACTGCTACCTCAAGACACCCCACAAGCAACACATAAACCACAAAAGCAGTGTGCAAAGCAGTCACAGCCCTTAAGGCCAAACACAACACCAAACATACTTGTCATAGGTGACTCCATAGTCAGACACACTGACGTCCCACTCACCAGGCTGAACAAGGAGAGGGTCACAGTAAGCTGCCTATTGGGCGCTAGAATCCACCACATAACACAAGCACTTGGGTCACTCCACGGCAAGTACAAATATGACACAGTCATTGTCCATGCTGGTGTGAACGACCTGAGACGTACCTCCCTGGACTACATGAAAAGAGACATAGAGGAGCTCTCTGATTATGTAGCCCAGGCAGGTATGACCCTAACCCTGAGCAGTATCCTTCCTTCACCAAGAATGATGCCACAATATAGAGACAAGATGATCAGCTTTAACAATTGGCTTAATGTCTGGTGTCATTCAAAGGGGATCCAGTGTCTGTCTGCCTGGGATGACATGCTTGACAAGCCACGCTGCTTCGCAAGGGACGGCTTGCACCTGTCACCCCTGGGATTCGGGATATTGGCTAAGGCTCTTGCCACCCCATAGTGCCTTTTGAGGCAAGGCTCAAATTCTAAACCTACCACCCTAGAAAACAAAAATGGGAAGAAACTGAGGGTAATGCTGCTCAATGCCAGAAGTCTAAATCTCAAAATGCACGCACTCAAGGCCCTTCTCAGTATGGAGAACATCGATGTCTGTGCTGTAACTGAAACCTGGTTCAAGGCTCCTGAGAGCACCCCGGCACCATTAGGTTTTACCTCATATCATGCGTTCCGCCCCAAAACCCGGACCACACCACAAAAGGAGGGGTGTATCCATATTCATAAAGGATACCCACACCTCCAGGTTAGTGGCAACGCATCTAAGCTCGAAACCATCCAGGTGCAACTAACCATAGGCAAAACTGCTCTACAAATTGTAGCATGCTACAGGCCACCCTCTCAAACTCAGGAACCCCACACAGCCTTCCTGAAGACACTGGAGGGTATAAATGTATCTCCAAACACCATCATATTGGGTGACTTCAACTACCCGAATATAGACTGGGAACATTACTCAAGCCCTAACTTTCTAGCCCAATGGTTCCTGGAGTTCATAAATTCAAATGCCATGGAACAGCTAGTCACTGTTCCCACGAGAGGAGAAAATATACTAGATCTCATTGTCACAAACATGGGGACAAAATGCTCCACACCGAAGTATATCCATCATTGGTGAGAACTGATCATAAACTAATCTCACTGGAAATCCACATCCCGCACACACCCCAAACAAAAAAGACCATAGTGAAGAACTTCTCTAAAGCAAACTTCACACTACTCAAGCCTGGTGTGGTATCCTTCAAGGCCCCTGAGCCAGTGGAAACCACAACCCAAGCTGCGGAAGCCCTTACAAATGCCTTCTATGAACACCTCCAGGACTGCATGGATCAGGCAATCCCAAATAAAACCAAGACTCTTTCCACAAAGGGCAAACGTCCAGTCTGGTGGACCCCAGCCATTAACAAACTTTACAATAAGAGGAGAAAGCTATTACATGATAGAACAAAATCCATAAAAGGGAAGTCACTCGGATCATTATTAGTAAAAAAATACGAGCACTCATAAAATCAACTAAGGCCAATTTTGAGAGAAAAATTGCCATGGATTCAAAGGACAATCATAAGGCCTTTTTCAGCTATGTTAGGAACCTGGGTGGAAACTCCCAGATATGCTCAGAATTAGTCCAAAATGATACAAAAATCACTGAACCCACAGACATTGCCAACATACTGGCAGACTGGTTAAGTCCAAACTTCACCCCTTCTCCCCTAAAGGAGAGATAACTATCCCAGCCGAGTGTAGCCTCCCGGACATCTCAAATGCGCAGGTGAAAGCTGCTCTCTAAAGCTAAAAACACAGCATCAATGGGACCGGATGGTGTCCCCGGCTGTGTGCTACATGAGCTAAATGAGGAATTAAACCTGCACATAAGGCAGCTGTTTAATCTCAGCCTTACCACAGGATACGTGCCCAAGGAGTGGCGTACAGCAACTGTTGTCCCACTCCACAAAGGCGGCGCCTCTACGGACCCTGGTAATTACCGCCCATAAGCTTAACAAGTCTAGTCTGCAAAGCTATGGAGAGGATCATAATGGAGCTCATAAACAAAGATATAGGAGACTTGCAGACATTGGACCCGACCCAGTTTGGCTTTGTCAAGGGAAGATCATGCCTTTTGAACTTGGTCGACTTCTTGAAACAGTCACCAAGGCCATTGATGAGGGAAAGGCAGTCCATACAGCCTACCTTGACCTTGCAAAGGCTTTCGACACAATACCCCACTCGGGTATTGTAGAAAAACTTACCAGCTTAAATGTAAACCCATATGTCACAAGATGGGTTGCAAACTGGCTTAAGGACAGAACCCACAGGGTTAGAGTTGCTGGCGCTGTGTCAGACTCCAAGCCGGTCACAAGTGGTGTCCCACAGGGCTCGGTCCTTGGCCCCCTATTGTTTGGCATCTACTTATCAGAAGTACAGGCCAACATGGGAGGACTTTGGCTGACAAAGTTTGCAGACGACTGCAAACTGGGCGCCATAGTGGAAAGTGCATCGGACATGGATATCCTTCAGAAGGGACTCACGGAAACAGATAGCTGGTGCCAGAGCCATGGCCTGAAGTTAAATGTCAAAAAATGTATAGTCATACCCTTCGGGAAAAACAAGGTAACCCCAAGCTACCATATAGGTGGCAATCCACTAAGCACAGAAGAGGTTAAAAGGGACCTGGGGACCCAGGTTGACAGTGGCCTTTCTTTTGACACTCACATTGCTAAAGTGGTTAGAAAGACCTTCTACACTGCCCACCTGATCATGAAGGGATTCACATCCAGATCTAGTGAGGTCATTGTTCCCCTGTACTCTTCACTTATCAGACCAATGATCGAGTACAATGCCCCATTCGGGATGTATCTCACCCGACATCTGCAGCAATTGGAGAGACCCCAAAAGTTCCTCACCAAAAGGATAAAGGGACTCCAAAATCTGTCATATGCTGCCAGATTGAAGAAACTCCAGCTCTATTCAGTCGCATACCGTCTGCTCAGAGGTGACATGTGCCTGACATACAAGGCCATGTCCAACCCGAATTAATGGACATGCTCCACCTCAAAAATCCAAATCCACCAAAACCACTAGAGCAAGCGACTTAAACCTTAGCACGGATATAAATAGGACGTGCTGGAGGGATAGATTTATCACTCAGAGACTCCCTATGCTGTGGAATAAAATCCCGGTCCATGTGAGGCAGAGCACCTCGCTGACTCTGTTCAAGAGAAATCTAGACCTGTGGATGGGAGATCGTAGGTTTACCCCGGGAATCATCTCTGTGTCACTGCTGGACAGAGGCACAACAAACTAATGGGCACAGTATTTTTTCATATAAGAGGTGGCGTAAGCCACAAAAATTTGGACTAGGCTTATAAATGCCTTAGGGCAGATAGCCTAGTATAAACCTATGAACCTATGAACCTATGAACCTATGAAGGTTGGGCGTCGAGCTGGCACCTCGGCATTTCGTAAAAATCTACTGCCAATCATTAGTTCAACAACATATATATACACACACACACACACACACACACACACACATATATATATATATATATATATATATATATAAATACACACACACACACACACACATATATATATATATATATATATATATATATATATATATATATATATATATATATATATATATATATATATATACATACACACACACATACATATGTATACGGTTCTACTTTATAATCTCGAAATACTGAAATCTCGAATTTCAGTATCTCGAGACCATAAAGTCGAATTTGCAAAATAGCAAAAGTGCATAATCGTGAATCTGAATATCTCGAATTTGCGGTTATGGCTTTATACTACTTTACGTGCATTGTTTTGTGTGGATGGTGTCCAGTGTAGTGTGTGGATTTAGGTAGAATTTAAGGTAAGTAAGTGTTTTGTAAGGGTTTTGGGTAGGAGTTTGAGTGTATGGAAGTGTGTTTGTAAGTTGTACGTGTGGGTTAGGGTAGGCAGGTGAGAGTATGAGTGTGTAAGTATTGGATGTGGTGGTGTTTGCATATGTGTGATGTGTGTGGGATTGTAGAATGACTGGGTGTGAGTTTACTGTCTTTTTCTGTTTGTGCGATCTCGGAGTTAGTATATATAAGTAGGAGATTGTGGGGGGCACAGTTCCCGCATAGGGGGTGCAGGTTGTAGTGTAGGGTTATGGATGTGTGGTGTTATGTTTTTGTGTGTTTTTATTTTTTTTTTTGTAGTGTGGGTATTGTGGTGTATGTGTGGTGTATGCTGTTTGTTCAGGATTTGAAGTTTTGCGGTTTTGAGCTGTCAGTGTTTTGTGGATTCGACTTTATGGTCTCGAGATACTAATATTCGAAATTTCAGTATTTCGAGATTATAAAGTGGAACCATATATATAGATGCATATTACTCTAAATTATAACCAGACTGAAAAGGTATATTCTCTGAGGCTATATGGCCCTGCTGAATCCCTATTGTGTTATCCAGTCTACCTGGAGTATAGGAGGGAGAGTTGTGAGAATAAAGAACAAGAGGGACAACACACATGGAACGTTATGGTAAAGAACATAACTTCTTTATGTGATGTTGTCACTCTCGCCTTTATTCTCAATTGTAGGACTGTGGCCCAAGCAACTGAACTCTTGGGTGGCTCATAGAACCAAAGGAGGCTCTACTCCTAGAGGCCAGATCCACTTTGTAATGAGTAATAAAGATATGAGATTTTGCCCAAGTAGTTGCAGCACTGATATTATCCAGTGGTAGTTTAGCCTGAAAAGCTGCAGATCTAGTGGAATTAGCTTTAACAACATTTGGGAGGACTCTGTTTTTAGAATTGCAAATGTGGGATACGCATAATGATAGCCATCTAGATAATGTGACTTTTGAAACCGGATGGCCTTTCCTTGTGTCAGAATATGAGACAAAAAGCTGATCTGATTTCCCGAATTCCGAGGTTATGTGTAAATAGAAACGCAATTGTTTGTGAACTTCTAGGAGATGCAAGGAATACTCTCCTGTATTTTGGAAGTTGGGAAAAAAAACTGGAAGGTCTATAGATTCGTTAAGGGTATTTTAGGTCACAAACCTTAGGTAGAAAGGATGGATTAGTGTGTAACGAGCCCTGTTTTTGTGAAAGATTAAATATGGAGGTTTTGTGGAGAAGGCCTTCAACTCAGATACCCTTCTGGCTGAAGTAATAGTCACCAAGAACAGAGTTTTACAAGAGAGATATTTCAAGTCATGTGTGGCTGAGGGCTCAAAGGTGAGAAATATAATATTGGGTAAAATGAATTTGAGATCCCAAGGGAGCACTGGATGTTTATATGAAGATCTTAACATAACAGTGCCCTTCAAAAAAGCTCTGCAAAGTCTGTGTGACATGATAGGACAGTCATTTTCTCCTGTATGAAAATTAGAGAATGCAGCTAGTTAAACTTTAACTGAAGCTGCCGCTGCTCCATCATTGAAGATCTCTGACAGAAACTGTAACACAGAATGAACCGGTACTGTAAAAGGGTCTATTTTTTTACAGTTTTCCCATATAACAAACTTCTTCCATTTGCTTTTGTAAAGTTTTCGAGTATATGTTTTATGAGATGATAAAATAATATGGTTGACTGGGGAGGAGAGGAATGGAAACCTGGGAATTAGGGGACCTGGAGCAGCCAAGATGTCAACTTCAGGGTGTCTAGGTTGGGATGAACCATTCCCGATGGGTGTGTCAGAAGGTCCAGAACTGGGTCCAGAATCTAGGGTTCATCTTAAAGATGAGGCTGAAGAAAGAGAAAACAGATTTGGTGAGGCCAGTAGGGAGCAGTTAGTATAATGGTTGTCTCCAACAAACTCACTTTCTGTAGAAACTTTGGAATTTCAGGATTTGGAGGAAGAGAATAAAGATGTCCCAGGGGCCAATCGTGAACAAGTGCATCCCTTGGTCACGCCCCTGTAGGAGGGATCAGGGCAAAGTAGTTGCTGCATTTGGTATTTATGGGTGATGCAAAATGATTGCAGCAAAGCTGGCCCCATTTGCGGAAGATCACTTCCGTAACTTTCTGATTGAGGTACCACTCATGCGGCCATAGAATGGCTCTGCTCAGCTTGTCCGCAATGACATTGGATTTCCCCAGGATCTGCATTGCTATTAGAAAGCGGCTGGAGGTTATCACCCAATGCCAGACCCTTAGAGCTTCTCAACAAAGTGGGTACGATCTGGTTCCCCCCTCTTTGTTTATATACCATACTACAGACATGTTGTCTGAACTGCAATCGCTCCTATAGGAAGCGAGTCCTGGAATGCTTGCAATGCTAAAAACACCACTCTCATCTCTAGGACATTTATATGCAAGTGAGCCTTGTGATCTTGCCAGATCCCTTGAACTATCTTCCTGAAAAAAATGCCCCCCCCCCATCTGGGAAGGGTCCATGGCCACCGTGGCCAGAGGTTGAAGAGGAATGAAAGGATGGCCTCAAAGTACTGAAGGTGAGTGAATCCACCACTGGAGATCTTTTTTGCAGGCATTGGTTATCATGATCTTGTGAGACATTGGAAGTTCCAAGATTGACCACTGAGCAAATGGCATCCATTGGAGAACCCTCATGTAGAGACGAGCTAGAGGAATTTGCCCTTTCCCATTTTCCCTAGGACGTGGAGAACTTGTTTTGCATTGGCTTTGGACTTCTTTATTAGAATGCTGACAAAATGACAGAGGTTGTCTACCCTGTCTTGTGGATGTCTTGCTATCCGAGTGATAGTGTTTATCTCTGCTCCTATGAACAGTAAAGTTTGCGATGGTCCTAGTGCAGATTTTTCATAATTGACAGTAATGCTTAAAAAGGAGCAGAGTTAAAGGATATAATTCTTTGATTGTAGTAGATGATGCCTGGTCGGGGTGGTTATGAGCCAGTCATCCAGGTATGGAAACAAGCAGAATCCTTTGCATCTCAGGTGAACCGCTACTACTGCCGTATATTTGGTGAACACTCTTGGGGCTGTAGTGAGACCAAAGGGCAGAGCTCGAAACAGGAAGTGACTGGCTCCTAGCTGGAAGTGCAAGAACCTCCTGGACTGTCTGATTATTCGAATATTGTAGTATGCATCCTGAAGGTCTACAGAGCACATCCAATTGTCTTTTTCCAGAAATGGAAGTATCGACTGCAGTGTCACCATCCGAAACTTGGTCTTCTTTACTGATTTGTTGAAACTGCTGAGATCCAAAATGGGCCTCCAGTCCCCTGTTTTCTTTGGAACTACAAAGAATTTTAAGTATGTTCCGGATCCTCTCTGGTCTGTGGGAACTTCTTGGATGATTCTTTTTGTTAGCAACTTTCAAATTTCTATAGTTGCTTGTTACTTTTGAATGGGTGGAACATTTGGAACCACTTTGTTTTTGTGGACAGGAATGGCGAAGGGGATCCTCTGGATATTATGTCCTGCATCTATCAGTCGTTTGTTATCTTTAGCCAGGTTTCTTGGTGCAAGGGCAATCACCCCTCCTGACTGCCTTCAGAGGTGAGCAATTGGGCATTCCTTCAAGAGCGCTGGAAAGGTCTCCCAAAAAAAGATAATCTGGAGCCTTGGTTTTGCAGGTCTCCTCTGCCGCAAGGGCGGTGTCTTCCATTATTGTTCCCCTCTCTGCCTCTGGGGGAACTTTCTCCTTGTGTGTCTTGGTAAGACCTCTGAGATTTTCTGTACCATATTTTCCCACTACCTTTTTGACCCTTGGCAAAGGGTCTAGTAGGAGTGGAAAAATACACTTCAATGGCAGACAAGGTCTTTCACACCTGTTGAGCATTTCCTTCACCTTAGGCCCCAAAACAGTGGAGCCATCAGGGGCATTAATGAAGGAAGACTTGAAGGGCTCTACAAAATCGCAAAGACTCATCCAGGCCTGCCTCCTAGGAGAGATATCTGAGCCTGCTGCCCTACTCATTCCATCTGTTGAATAAGAAATGAGTCTCATGGATGTTAACTACTGAATTCAAGGTAGCAAGCTGAGCATTGACTTTTTCTGCCGCTGCATCAGCTACAGCTCCTTGGAGAGGAGTCTGATAATTCTTTAATCAGGTCCCTCTGCAGTCTAGTGAAGTGACTGAGATAATTCAGAGATCGCAAAGCAAAGATCGATGGTGAGAAGACACACTTTCCATACCTATCCATAGTCCTAGAGTCCTTATTAGGAGGATGGATAGAGGTACTCATCTCAGAGAGTTTCTTTCTAATGGCTGCCACTACAACCCTGGCATCAACCCCTACACCCTTTGTGAAAAAACTTTTTTCTTTTGGAGCAGTGATGCACTTATTTGGTCTCCTAGGAGTAGGGTCTATGGTGTCTGGGGTCTCCCAAGCCTTTTGCGAGATTAATTTGACAAGCTCATCGAAAGGAGGAGTAACCCAAGAAGTTGATGGGCAAGATTCAGTGGCCTTCAGGAAGACTGACTCCTCAGCCGAAGGGGTGCAGGGCTGCCAATCACCTCTTTGTTTTACTATTTCTAGGATGTCTCCAAGAAACATCTTCAGGAGGTGATCATGGGGAACCTTCTGCTTCACTGAGGTTGGTGTCAGATGTGATGGACTCTTCCGGTGAGTCAAGATGCTTCTTCTTGCACATCCTCTTCCGAGGGACCTCTTTAGTGTGGGATACTTTGGAGAGGTTTCGGAAGAAGAGGCAGTACCCTGAGGTGCATCCTGAGGCCTAACTTCTTAGCGGACCTGTGGAGAGGGCCAGTGAGAAGACAAAGACACCTCACCTGAAGAGGGAGGAAGAACCAAAAAAGATTGTGTCCCAGACTGCAAAGTAGTCAAAGCCCTCCTTATTGTCTCTAAGACAGACCTTCCCCACCCTGAAGAAGTCCCAAGATCCGGCAAACATGTTGTTGCAGCCGAAGGAATCTCCAGAGCAGAAGAGAATAGCTCTGAAGCAGAGGTAGGAGCTGAACTTACCTCTGCCGAGGCCTCCAGAGGCATGGTCAGATCTGAAGAGATCCAAAAAGTCTTCATGGACCCGGCAGAGGAGTGTCAGCTCCTACAGATCTCCTGCTCAGAAGGCATGGAGACACTCGGGGCAGATGTCAGATCTGAGGAAGGTATGGATCCTGAACCTGACACCAACACAACCGGGATATCGGAATCTTCCGGCTCCAAAGCAAGGGGGTGGATTAGAGGAGGAACTGTAACAGAAGAGGGGGTTTGAATCTGACCTGATTCCTTTGGGCTCAGATCCAAAAGAAGTTTGGCCAAAGCAGGTGTCTTCAAAAGTCTCTCTATGACCCTATCCATGTCTTCATCAGGTAAACTCCTGGTAAACATAGTGGACAGAGTAGGTGACCTTGATGTAGCTAATAGTAAATAAGGGAGATGAGAAAAAGAAGTTTTGTCTTACCATAATGTTCCATCTGTGTTGTTGCTCTTCTTTCATTCATCACTGATGGGTTTAGTTCCGATCACTCGGAACCGAGTTGGCTTAATACCAAGCTCGCGCCAGCCAAAAAAATCTTGAGCTAAGCTTTTACTTCTCCCTGTTACCTCAGATCAAGTTTGCCCAGTATCAGTAAAGCAGAGGCCATTTCTGCGCAAATGCCCTAACTCACCACTTGGACCCAAATTATCCCCCAGGAACCTTTGGAGCAGGAAGGAGGGTGAGAAATGATGAATGAAAGAAGATCAGCAACACAGATGGAACGTTATGGTAAGACATAACTTCTTTATCTGATATTGTTAATTTTCTTTCCATTCATCACTGATGGGACAGAATCCCCAGCTACCTTGTGTTCCTTGGGCGGCCCTTATGGAAGAATGTTCCTGAGCACCACTGAGCCAAAGGCAGCTCTCCCTCTGGAGACCACATCCAATTTGTAATGATTAATAAAAGTGTGGGGGTTAGCCCATGTGGCTGCTGCACAAATATCATCCATAGAGTCTCTCTAATGGAAGGCTACAGAAGTTGCCATAGATCTGGTAGAGTGGGCTTTAACATTCAGCGGTATCATTTTTTTTTGCAAGTGAATAGATATAGCATATGCAGTCCCTTAGCCATTTAGATAAAGTGACCTTGGAGATGAATTTCCCATTCTAGGTCCAGAGAAGGAAATGAAAAGTTGGTCAGTTTTACATACTGCTTTGGTTCTGTCTAAATAAAACCTCAGTTGTCTATGTACAGCCAAAGAATGTAGACAGTATTCCCCTTTATTAGTAAAATTTGGGAAAAATACTGGCAAATCAATGGCCTGATTGATGGAAAAATCTGAAATAACTTTGGGGAGAAAAGATGGGTTTGTCCGGAGTGATACTTTGTCTTTGTGGAAGATTAAGTAGGGCCCTTTAATGCATAATGCCTGAAGCTCTGAAATTTGTCTGGCTGACGTGATGGCTACCAGGAAAGAGACTTCCAAGATAAAAATATGAGGTCACACTTTACTGCAGGTTCAAAAGGAGGTTGAGTTAAGGACTGAAGAACTAACGTGAGGCTCCATGGCTCTATAGGTTGTCTGATTGGAGGCCTAATGTGAGAGATCCCTTTAAGAAAAGTTTTGCATAACCAAAGAGAGATGAGGGGAGAATTATCCAAACCATCATGAAAGTTAGAAATAGCTGCCAGATGTACTCGTATGGTAGAGGCTGCAGCTCCATCTTTGAAGAATTTCGACAGCTATTGTAAGACTGCTGTAACTGGATCCAAGTACAGGTCTAGCCTTCTTTTCTTAGACCAAATAGAGAACCTCTTCCATTTGTCTAGATATAGTCTTCTGGTGGATGGCTTGTGTGAGGCCAGGATAATGTCATGTACAGGTGATGGAAGGTTATTCTGCCTGGCGATTAACGGAAGTGGAGAAACCAAGCTGTCAGCTTGAGACTGGATAGGTTCGGGTGATTCAACCCTTGGGGATGAGAAATCAGGTCTGGAAAAGGGTCCAAAATCCACGATCAACATAATAGATGAGGCCGAAGGAAGGGGAACCAAACTTGCTGAGACCAGAAGGGGGCTATGAGGATCACTTTGCATTTCAACCGAATAGCTTTCTTTATGAATTGGGGAATCAGAGGGATGGGGGGAAAGGTATATAGCAGTCCCGTGGGCCAATCATGAATTAGAGCATCCCTCGGGGACTCCCCCTGTGGGGGAAACAGGGCAAAATAGCTGCTGCATTTGTTTGATGGGGAGGTGAATAGGTCGTAGCAAGGCTGGCCCCAATGGCTGAAAATTTTCGTCGATACGTCAGAATTGAGGGACCACTTGTGAGGCAGGAGAATACATCTAATCAACTTGTCTGCAATCACGTTGGAATTCCCAAGGATATGCATTGCTATCAGAAAGCGGTTGGAAATTATTGCCCACTGCCAAATTCTGTTGATATACCAGGCTACTGACATGTTGTCTGATTAAATTGCGATTGTTCCAGAAGGAAAAACAGATTGGAATGCTTGCAATGCTAACAGCACCACTCTCAGTTCTAGAACGTTGATATGCAGGTTGGCCTCCAAAGTGGACCATGTGCCTTGGACTATCTTTCCCTGGAAATGCCCCCCCCCTATCAGGGAAGCATCCATGATCACAATGGCCTTGGGTTGGGGGAGATGGAATGGGTGGCTCCAAAGTTCTGTGTCTGGCCTCATCCACCAAAGAAGGTCCTGCTTGCAACAATTGTTTTTTTGAATTTGAAAGCATAGAGGGTGGTAATTCGGAAACCATTGAGATAGCAGGAGCCATTGAAGTATTTGCATATGCAGTTTCGCAAGAGGCACTATTGATAAGGAAGCTGCCATGGATCCTAAAACCTGAAGAACCTCCCTTGCTGAGGCTTTGTTTTGACAGAGTATCACCCTGAGCTGGAGCTGGGAGAGACACCAAACAAGAACAAGTGTCAAAAACTGTTCCAATGAACTCTATGTTCTGAGTAACAGCAAGGTTGGATTTCTTCCAGTTTATCGTTATTCCCAAAATTCTCACCAGGGAAAGAGTGTACTGCAGGGTTGTTACCAGAAGATGCTTGGTGGGGGCTGTAAGGAGCCATTTGTCCAACTACTGAAACACCTGGAATCCTTGCAGTCTCAAGTGAGCTATGACCACTGCCATGCACTTTGTGAACACTCTGGGGGCTGTAGAGAGTCTGAACAGCAGGGAATGAAACTGGTAGTGACTGGCTCCTAGCCAGAAGCGAAGTAGACTCCTGGAGCATTTGTCCATTTTGATGTGGTAATATGCGTTCCAGAGATCTATCAAGCACATCCAATCGTCTTCCCTTAGAAAAGGGAGAATGGACTGAACCGTGACCATCTGGAATTTCGTTTGGGCAATGGACTTGTTCAAATTGCTGAGATCCAGAATTGGTCTCCAGTCCCCTGTCTTTTTTGGTACCAAAAAGAATCTTGAGTAGAATCCGGATCCACATTGGTCTGGTGGGACTATTTGGATGACTCTTTTTTGACACAGCTTGTTTATTTCTGCAGCTACTTCTTCCCTTTGACTGGGTGGAACATCGGGAAGTTTTGTCGGAAGTTTTGGGTGAGTGATAAGGGGAATGGTGTAGCCTCTAGTTATGATTTTCTGCACCCAACGGTCAGAGGTTATAGAATGCCAGGCAGTGTGGTGCAGAGAGAAATGTCCCCCAACTACTTCCAGAGGAAAGCAATTGGGCCACTTTAAGAGTGCTGGTAAGGCTGCCCAGAGAAAGAATCCCTGGGTCCCTGATTATGTGGACCCCCTATGCCTCTGTAGGGGTGTTTTCCAGAATTGTTACTCCCTCTGCCCCTGGGGGTATCATCACCATGTGTGGCACGGAAAGGACCCTGAGATTTTTTGTGCCACATTTTTCTGCTCCTCTGGTTCCTGGAAAGGGAACGTTGAGGAATGGGAAAACACAGACCTACAGCAGACAGGGTCTTACCGTCCTGCTCACACCTGGCCAGGGTGTCCTTCACCTTGGGGCCAAAAAGGGAAGATGCTTCAATTGGAGCATTCAAGAAGGAAGACTTGATAGGGTCTGCAAAGTCACAAAGGTGCATCCAGGCATGGTGTCTCATAACTATGCCTGAACCACCGCTCTAGCCACCCATTCAGTTACATGTGAGAGCAACCTCATGGATGAACTGGAGATCAATTCCAGGATTGCGAGTTGCAAGGCAACCTTATCTCTTACCTCGTCAGACACTTGTCCTGCGAGTGTTTGAGAGAGTTCAGAAACCAAGTCTCTTTGGAGCCTCGTAAAATGTGCCAAGTTATTCAGAGACCATATGGCACAAGTCACTGAAGAAAAAACTCACTTCCCTAATCTGTCCACAGCCCGGGACTCTCTATTGGGCAGATGAACAGTATGACTCTCTTCGGCAAGATCCTTTTACATCAACTGGTAAACCTCTTGACCAATTTGGGTTCCCCTCATGGGGGGGATAGTATCTTGTCAGGCCTCTGAGGGATCGATTCAACAGAATCAGGGTTCTTCCAGGCATGCTGCACCACAGTTGTACCAGCTTGTCTGCAGGCAGGGTCACCCAAAAATTAGATGGCCGGGCACGGAAAGCCTGCAGAAATATGGACTGCTCAGACGGAGGGTTGTTGGGCTTCCAATCACCCTTCTGATTCAACATTTCAAGGATGTCCCCACAGGAGACATCATCAGGGGGTGACTGTGGGGACCTTTCACCATCATTGAAATCCGTATCCTCTGTCAGAGACTCTTCCAGGGAGTCTACATGCTTCTTCTTGCACAATCTCTTCCATGGGGGTTCCTCATTAAGGGCCTCTGAGGAGGTGCCCTGTAACGGGGTCTCCTGCGGCTTTTCTGCCCGGTGTCCTGGGCGGTGGCTTGTGTCAGCTGTAGCTCAGGGGAAAAGGAGGTTTGGGGTTCTGATGTCAGTGGAATGCTTCCAGAAGCAAGTGCTCTCTCCATAGCTTGGAAAGCAGGTCCACCCGAAGTGAGATGGGAGCCCGGAACTGAGAAGGACAACCTTGTAACTGGGGTCACACCCCACTCCATTGAACCCGCTCCTGAGGGTGGAGCCTCAAGCAGGATAGGTGCAGACAAAACTCCCAGCACCGTGGATGGAACCATAGACACACTCAGAACTGTACCTCGAGCCAAAAAGCCCACAGTCCAATCATGGAGCTGAGGAAGGCTCGGTTCAGAAGGGGCTGATAGCCAAAGGGACAGTCCCAGAGCCCCAGTGAGATCCACTACAGGCACCGAGGCAGGGGGTTCTGAAAAAGACGTCGGAGCTGAAGACTTTGGAATTAGTATGGTCAAAGGAGGAGAGCAGGATGGAGTCCATGGAGAAACCAACCCAGGTCCTGCAAGTAGATGGGTCCTAGATGGAGTGGGTATCCCACTGGCTGTCAACAGCTGACCCACAAGACACACCACGTCTGACTCAGAAAGGCTGCTGTGGATCTAGTGGATACTCCAGACAGGGAGTCAGGTCATTCTAGGAATGGACTATATATTTGCCCTAGAAATGGATCTGTTGATGGAGAGTATCGGGTCCATGGTGTGGAATCTATCAGCACCGATGTCTCAAGTTTGGAGACAGGAAGAAGTGGCATCAAAATTGTCTGTATTGGAACCATGAGAGGACTCGTTGCTGGAGGGGCACTCGGAGCCGACACAGAAGGTTCAGTAGCAAATGCAATCGCAGAGATAGGCTTCGAAGGAGTGCATTGTGCCAAAGTTGCACTCGGTTCAGAAGTTGTAGTAACCTTTGGAAAATCAGTAGTCGGTGCAGTAGACAGTATTAGAGATGAAGCTGGTGCCGATATAGGAACAGTTGTAGTCGGAGCGGAAGCAGTCGGTGCTGAGGAGGCGGACTTATGCTCCGGAGATAATTTAGGTACCTTAGACTTTACAGGTTTGCCCTGGTCACCCGATGGTGAAAAGGGAACAGAGTGGGACCTTTTCTTATTCTTGGTTGGAGGGGATGAGACCTCCATCGCAGAAAGGGCTTCTGAAAAGGGCAACTTAAGGAGGCCCTACAGAATCAGTTTGTTTTTGTGCTCATTCAAGGTGGGCTGACTAAAACTTTGACAAATCGTACAAGGGGGTTGCACTGAAAGATGGTGCACCCCCAAACAATGGACACAATCATCATGAGAGTCAATGTTAGGCAGTTTACCCTTACATGAAGTACAATGCTTAAACCCCGATGTGCCGTTTCTATCAGACATGAACAAAATACTCACAAGAAGTCAGGTAGAAAAACTAAGACAAGAGTTCTACTATATTTATACCTAAGTATAAAAAAGATAGGTGAAAAGGAAGACAAAATACCAATGATGGTATTTAAGAAATACCGCAAGGGTAGGGGAAAGGCTGTACCACCATGGTACTTGGAAAATTACCAAACAGGTAGAAACAGAAGGGTAAAAAGTCTACAGATGGCTTCAAAATTAAAGAAATATCAAAGATACCAACAAGGAATAAGAAATAGACACAATATTCAGAAAAAATATCAAAATTTTCCACTTAGCTGAGAGTGTGGCTTGAACAAGGCTTTACGGCTATGTGGCAAATGAGATCTGAGGTAACAGGGGGAAGGGCACCATGGGTAAAAGCTTAGCTCAAGAGTTTTTTGGCTGGCGCGAGCTTGGTATTAGGCCGACTCGGTTCCGAGGGATCAGAACCAAACCCATCAGTGATGATTGGAAAGAAGATTAACAACATCAGATGAAGTCTTCTCAATAGAAGGAGATTGGCTCCTATGTCTATGTTCAGTGGAGGTAGTCAGCATCAATGAAATTTCCCACTCCAAGGTAGTTTTGGAGCCGGGAGGCGATATCTGCTCCGATAGAGCCTTCGGATCCATCAATTTTGGAGCCTTCTTTATTGGCTCCAATGAGGATCTCTGCTCCGATGAAGGTCTTTTAGCTGGCTTTTCTGGAGGATCAGGAGATATAGCCTCATAGAAAAGTGATTTCCAAAGGCCTTTCAATATCAGTTTATTCTTACGTTCCATTAATGCCCGCTGGTTAAAGTTGTGGCAAATGGAACAAGACTCCTGCAGATGAAGAGGCCCCAAACAATACACACACAAAGTGTGTGAATCGCTAAGGGGCATCTTCTTACTGCATTTTACGCACTTTTTGAAGCCCAAAGGCTTGCTTTCCTGTTTTTGGGACATGATTATAAGAAAGAACAGACAAGAATAGCACAATCACGCTAAGAAAGAGCAAGTCCTCTAACTTAAATGGACTTTATGCACACACGTGCAAGCAGAAATCTAAAGACTTTAAACTCTGGAGAAAAAATAGAAATATACTACTACTACTAAGATTTTTTTTTTTTTTTTTGTATAAAAGGGGAAAGAAGAAGATAAGAAAATATACAAGATAAAGTAAGGAACGTCCTCTAACTAAAATGGATGCTCCTGGACGCCCTCTAATTTAAGCAGACTTCTAATAAGGGAAAAAAGCTGGGTAAAGAAGTAAATTGAGGAAGTAATTTAAAGGGCTGAAAAATAGAGAGAAAGATAACTTTATACTAAAATAAACTAGTGAAAAATGTTTGTACTTAGCCTAGAGCTATAGCTGACAAAACCTGTTCGCTGTGTGGCAAATGAGATCTGGGGTAACTAAGGGAAGACATTGTGGGTAAAGAATGAGGCCCACAAGCTTTGCTGAAGACCTCAAGGTGGAAAATTGGTCGAGATGGATCAGAAACATCGGATCGACCCACAACTGAGAATAAAGGTGAGATTGACATAACATGAAATGTTTATAGGAACAAATATCGGAGTCATTTCAAAATTAAATGGGAAGATGTTGCTTTTAGCCACTAGAGGGAGGCATTATGTTATAGAACAGCTGAACTAAATTTCATCCTTCACAAACACCTTTTCAGTTTGTATACAGTGTCATGTTGATGGTATAATCAAGTAGCTGTAATCATAACTTTAATAATGACAGTCCTGTGCTGTGAGTACTTAAAATGTTCAGTACCATGATAGTTGCAACATAAGGATAAATAATTTGTAAATTTTAAACACATTTTAATAATTATATTTAGTTCTAGTTTATTTTTCACAATTATATGACTCCAGGATATAAATGATAATCTTAGCATCCATGTGCATTTGTTTAGCTAATCACGCAAAAAATGAGATTAACACACAAAATTATTCTTATCCTCAAGATGTGGTGACTTATGAGTAACAATAGCCAGTAAGGCACTGCAGGTGGCAAAAACATTCTGAATGCCCCCCCCCCACACACACACACACAAAATGTGTTTCGTAATGTGAGAGGAAACTGGAGCACATAGTGAAAATCCACAGAGCATGTGCAGACTCCATGAAGAAGGTATTCCGTCCAGAAACTGAAAAGGAGACTCCGGCACTGTGAAGCATCAGAACTAACCACTGTTCTGCCCTGGTGGGGGTGAGGAAGTATATGAACAAACATGTTTGATATGCCACACCTAAAATCTGGAGGTAGATGGTATTGAGGAAGATGCAATAAAAGGGAGTACATATTCTTCCAGGTAGATGAAAACCTCAGTCCTTATCACTGGTGTGGTAACGTATGGTATGGTACGGTATGATATGGTGTGCTATGATATGGTATAAAATAGTATGGTATATCATGGTATGGTAAGGTATAACATGGTGTGTGTGGTATGGTATGGTGTGGTATGACATGGTATGGTATGAAATGGTATGGCATGGTATAACATGGTGTGGTACAAGGAAAAGGCAGATTACACTTGAGTATGCAGCTTTGAACTGAGAAGATATAGTTTTTACATGTATGGACTGCCCCCATAGTATGTGAAATGGTGGCAAAATATGCTCATTGAAGGGGTCTGCTTTAGGTTTGGTAACATTCCAAAAATGGCTCTGGTTATGGAGTAGTTGATTTGGTGAATCATGTTTTTAACCAGACAGGAATGGATGAAGTGTAAAGTTCAGTTGTGTAGTTAAAGGGTCAGATAAACTGTTAACAGTACCAGATTCCTTAAATACAATAATACTGCCAACCTAGGACAACCATTATTGAGACAACTAATAAAAGCAGTGAACCAAAATATATTTATTTTGTTAACTGTGCACAACCCTGTGCAGTGGTACCCCTGGGAGAGTAACTCTATAACAGCAAGTTCATTTTGTATGTTAGTAACTGACTTTGAACATATCAGTAAGTCTAGTTTTATATAAAATTTCTTATAGAAAATGTTGACAATCTGTTTATGCATCTTATTCTAGACAGATAACATATATACAGGATTATCAGCTATTATTTCATGAATCCAAATATGTTGTTTCTTAGGGAATGGTTTCATCCAAATTTTGTACATTACAATATAGGCAGAAAGAAAACTATGAAAAAGTATCAGTTCAGCTTTTGTATAAATTAAATAAAACCATAATGAGTAGTTCATGTAAATTTAAGCTTGAACCTCGTCTTTTATCATTCGGAGATATATAGGAACAGTAAAAATAAGGGACAGAGGACAGATTCTGAAGTGTAGAGGCTTTGGTGATCACAGAAGCTGTGAAATCAGAACTCCTTAGGTGTGGTTGTTGCGGTAACCAGAGTCCCTAATCAAATGTGTTTTGTGAGGGCTGTAACAGAGATCCAGTAGCAATCTATGACATGTTTAAGAATTCTAAGTATGTGAAACAACTTTCAAAACAGAGTAGTCTGAAGAGATTGCCGCATATGCTTCTGTCTGCTTGGATGCTGACCTTTCTTCCAAAAGGTCATCAAGCTAGAAGGAGGTGAGAGAAATGTCACTCATCTTGAGCTAAAACATTATTTGTACATGCTTATTAAAACAGCGTGTTCAATTTCTTAGACAAAAAAATGCTTTTAAGTGCTTTTGTCCTTTTCAGGTGCATTAACTGGGTAACTCTTGAGGGTAAACTAGCTGGTCATCCCTAGGGAGCACATGCTACTGGTCATGATGAAACAGGAGACCTGCCTCATAAAGGAGGCATTCAAGAAGGGGGAAAGGAGAAAGCTATAAAAAATGGGCTGTGAATAGGCCATGAAGCAGTGTCAACAGTCAGAAAGGGCAAGATAGAAGGCACTCCACCCAAAGTAAAACAGTGCTTGTTAGCATAGAAAAGAGTGGTTTTAAATCCTTCTTGTTTTGAGACTGCAGTAACAGTGGTGTGCTTTTCAGCACAACATTCAGAAGTAACTAGAGGTAACTGGGAACGTATTTTCTGGGAGTGTAATGAGTTGGTAGACTTTAAAGATTCCCTGCAGACTACTCTTTTGGAGATATTGGGTGAGCTGAGCAAGTTGGAGTGACTACGGAAATGATTTTATTGAGCTATGATACAAACTGAATTGCCTAGACATAGTAAGGACTTGCTGAGTCTAATTATGATGACTGCCAAAAAAGCAATTACTAGAAAATGGAACTCCAAGTCTAAACCAACTTTACTAGAAGTAGCGGAGATAGCAACAGTTAAAACAACTGGAGCTGGTAGGAGCAAATTACTTAGGAAAAAATGGGAACTGTGGGATCAATACATGCAGAGGAGGAACGAGGTTTAAAAGAAGGCAGGAATTCAATGAGCTATGTAATGGTTGACTAGCAATGAATGGATATGTTAAAAGTGATGTATAATGTTTGCAACTACAGTTGTGTTGCATGGTTTGGAATGAATAATGTTTGCAACTGAGATTTTGTTGCCATTTATATAAAAGTAACCTGGCCTATGTCATGCATAATAATTTAATAAAGATATTTCTTGTTTAAAAGAACATTCAGAGCTAACTATAAGCTCTTGGCAGGATGCCCTCCCCACCCCCAACCGAAGCTGAACTGATGAGATTTAGCACAGGATAGCTGCAGCATCCAGCAGGCAAGAGTGGAAGAACAGCATAACATGAACAGGAAAATGTATAACTTTAGGATGCAGGGAGGAATTAGCAACTGAAAATGTGCAAGAAAAGAGGGAGTAGAGATGGATAAGATGTGTTGTTTATGGGACACCATTGAAGATAAGGGATAGGTAGCTAGGAAAAAGATTTAGCATTTGTTACAGTAAAGGTAATTTAAAAAAAACAAATGGAGAGGAGTGAATAATGTGAAAAAGAGGAGGTGAAAATAGAGATAAAGAACAGGGGACCTGAGGGAATAAGTTGGAGGACAACAGTTGAGGTTCAAATATAGGAGTAGGATAGGACCAAGTAATGGACAGGATAATGTCTAGAGTAATCAAGAGAGTGAGAAGACGGTGACAAGCTGGGAAATGACAAAAGTAAGGCAAGTACAAGAAGAGATTCAAACAGCATATGAAGACAGAGGCAGGGAGAGAGGGTGATGATGCTAATCAGTTGGGGAGAGCAATCTGCAAGGAAGGGAATGAGCAGAATCAGGGCAGAGGAAGAACTGGAAGGCAAGACAGATATCTGCAGAAGAGAAGGTAATGGTAGAGCTAGATGAAATACAAGCTGTAAGGCAGAAACAGCAGGGTTCAGAAGACCCCCATGTGGGAAGCTGAGCTCAGAAGCTGCTGATGAGAAGGGTAAAGGAAGTTGTGGTGTAGCAGTTTTGGGAGTAAACAGAAGGAGGAAAACTGAGGAGAAAAGAACAGAATATGCCAGAATGAAACCAGACTTATATGGGTGAGAACAGATGTAGGCATGCAGATCAGAGTAGGAGAGAGAACCTGACAGAACTAGAGATGCAATTCATTAAGGAGAAAGAGAAGGTGCCCTAATGGTAGCACCCATTTTTGTTATCTAGGTGTCTGGTTTGATGTTCAACTAAGCCTTCAGCATTCCATAGACATTACTAAAGCAAAAATCTCTAAAAATAGCTTTTCTTCACCAGAAAACACTATCACTTCCCCTCTCCACAAGGAAAAAATGCTATAGGAAAGGATATTTGTCAAACATAGTTTGAATATGGCCTTATAGTAACCTCAGCAGCTTCTAAGAAGAACTAGCAGCCCTGAAAATGTTATCTGATGAACTCTGTATATTCATAACCCTCTCCTCAAGGAGAGAACATCATTATCTGATGCTTATTAAAACAAGATAGCTCCTTATAAAAGAATGCCTTGGTTCATGTCTCTTCAAGCCCCTTAACTAAGAATCCTTCTCCACTCTTCCAAGCTTACTTACAGCTAGATCCCCCAAGTACAATCTTTACCCCCCCCATAATAAACTACACTGCCATGAACGTGCCTTCTCCACTAAAAGTCACAGGCTTTGTGAATCCATATCCTTCCCTTGTTAAGGGGTGCACACCCCCCCTTCACTCCAAGCAAAAAAGTACCTCTCAAAAATAGGATTATGTTGTACTTCCAAACTACATATATAGTCTAACCCACACTGCATCTCACTATCCCATAACTCTGTTTCTATTTACATTGCCTGACCTATTTATTCAGCAACTGGCAGTTGGTGTGTTTATTGCCATTTTTTTATTTGCTGAGCTACTGCTTTATTTTATCTTCATAATAAAATTATTTGGATAACAGTGTTTTCACTTATTTTTCTTGAGGACTATTCCATGCACAGCTGGTCAGGTACATGCAGGAGGGAGCATTATACTCAATGGTGGGTCTGATAAGGGCTGAATAAGTGGCACAGTCACTCCCTTGGACCTGGATGCTATGCCTTTACTTATACATTGGTTGACATAGAATGATTTTCTTACTTCTTTGGCCATGTGTTTGTCAAAGGCCAGATTACTGTCTGACTGCTGGGTCAACTATTAGGGGTGCCTTATTGATGGAGTAATTAGGCTGAGTGGCAGTTTTTCCAAAAGGTACTATAATGCATTTCTTGGCATTGAGTTTTAATCTGTGACTTTGGCATCAGTTATTTGTCTTTGTTAGACCCTCTTGTAAGATGCTTGTGTCATGGGGGAAATCTATGATAGCCATCTGTAAACTTGATCAACCAAAGGCCCTTACCATATCCTAACAATCTACAGGTGTTGGACTTTGTCTGTGGTGATTTGCATGTAGATAAACTGCATTGTCCTGTTTAACCAACCTAGAGTTGTTTGTTGCTAATATAGATTGAGAGTCCTCCATCTTTTGTCCCTGCCTGCGCAACTGATGGTCTAAATGTGTGGAAGGTACTGAAGCCTTGCACTTTTTGCAGATTTAAGCCATGTCTCAGTAATGGTATAGATGTCTATATTCTCCAGAGAGAGGAGAGCTTGTAGGGTGTGGAGTTTCTTGTTTATGCTCCTAGCATTGAATTTCTTTGAGCTTTATTTGCTATGTTGGTAGGTTTGTCAATTTAAAAAGGCTCTAAGGGGGTGCATAAAGTTTTAGATAATATATGGAATTAGTAGAGACAGGTGCAGACCAGCCTTTGTAAAGCTATGTCCTCTCATACTAACAGATATTGGATTCCCATTGGAAAGACACCAGAAATTAAGCCAATTATTGAAGTCAATCATAATTTGTACTGGGGCATCATCCTTGGTAAAGGTAGAATGCTGCTCAGTGCAAGGGACATACCTGCTGAAACACATATTCAGCGATATCAACAAAGTCCCTCCTCATATAGTCCAGGAAAGTATGTTTTAGGTCATTGATGCCCGCATGGGCTATGATAGAATCATATTGGTATCTGTGGTGTAGTGACTTGAGTGCATGCGTAACTTGATGAATCCTGACTCCAAATAAGCAACTAACAGTTATCTTCTCCTTGTTCAATCTGGTGAGTGGGACATGTGTGTTTCATACAGTGGAGTCCTCTATGACAAAAATCCTTGGTAATGTGTTTATTTGCCTTATGGGCTTTGCTCTTGGGGCTCCACTGGGTGTAGGCTTATGCATACTGTTTGGTATTGCTTTTGGTGAGTGCTTTCGAGTTTGCTGAGGATAGGCATTGCAGTTTATAGGTTTAGAAGGTCTTTGAGGTTTGGGAAGATTGCTTTTTAGTGACTCAGCATAAGTTAGTCTACGGGTGCGATGGACACTATAAGTGGTGGATGTAGTGTTCTTGACAACCTTGTTTGTATGCAATATTTTTTTGCTTCCAGTGAAATTGTGTACATGCGCCTCTCTTATACTGTGTTTGTTTCTTTAAGGATTAAATAGTTGTCTGTGAGTATGAGACAATTGCTTCATTGTCTCAGGATGCCCATATCTATCAAACTGGCCATGGAGACTTTTGGAAATTAAATACCCATGTTGTCTGGACCTGTATTTGGGTGAGTTACTATAGGTTGTGGACTGGGTTATACAGGTTTCCTTGGGTGATCTTTGGGTTTGGCACCAGACTAGGTTGGCTTGTGTTAGGATTTGATAGTGCTGTGTAATGTGCAAACAAGTTGCTCTAAGCTTGTTACCATGCAATGGCTTTGTTTTAGCCGCACCAAGTTACAGGTTTCAGTTCTAAAGGTAGTTTCATAGGTAACATTTACTTTCTGGGTGTTTGTGTCTGTACAGGACACTGCTAACCTCTTGATGTAAAAACACCAAGAAAGATTGCTTGTGAGTGTAATGCTACAACAAAACAACTTAAACTACCTTGATAAGTCAGTTTCAAGTATTAGGGACCTTTAGAATGATTTAAAGACAAAATCAACAAATACTGTAAACATATAGCAGTAGCACTCTAAATAGTTAACTGAAGTGCAAAACAATGAAATAAATCAGTTTTCTGCCAAGGATGGAGCAGGATTAACTCAGTACCCATAAGAATGCGGAGAGAGTACCAAGAAGATGGGAAGTCTGGGAAAATGAGTAAGACAATTTGTAATAAAGGAGGTTTACTCAAGTGCAATACTGGTTAGATGGGTGGGCACTTAGTATTATGGATATATGGAAAGTAATAAGTAGGAAAGTACTTAAATAGGTTACCCTCTTGATATAAAAACACCAAGAAAGATTGTTTGCGACTGTAATGATACAACAAAACAACATAAACAAACTACCTTGACAAGGTAATTTCAAGTTTTAGTGACGTTTAGAATGATTTAAATGCAAAATCAACAAATAAATCAAAAACAAAGCTCTGGCACTCCAAGCAGTTAACTGAAGTGCAAAACAAAAAAATAAATCTCTTATCTGTCAGAGATGGAGCAAAATTAACACAAGACCCCTTCAGAGTGTGGCAAGTGCACTAAGTAGATGGGAGTTCTGGGAAATGAGCAGGAGACAATTTGTTGTAAGGGAGATTTACTCAAGTGCAATACTGGTTTACTTAGGTTACACAACAGAGAAGAGCAATGGAAGATAGTATGAGGAGGCTTTGGAAGTCAGTTTACCAAAAGGGGCAGAACCTAGAGAGACAGCCTTTCAAAAACACAAGACAAGTGTGGGAGAGTTGGCAACAATTCACACTGGAGTTCTTGTCCTATGGTTAGCATTTCAGAAACTTTTAGCTTAATGTCTCAGTGGAGCCTGGGTCAGACTCAAACAATAGGGGGAAAACAGCAGCAAGGTAAACAAAGGCACTGGAATGCAACCTTAAGCAGGTATAGACAGCTGTAAAAAGTACTGAAGCACAAATTCTGGAGCAGAATTCACAATACTGCCACTACTGCAATCCCACCACAGAATAAGGCACCAGACTATGCAGAAATGTATGAGTAACACTGTAATAATTGAGCAAATGAGGCTCAGATCTGGCAGTAGTTCACACTCCTGTCATAACTGTGAAGGAAACTACAAGATTGATTGAAGCCCCAGACTGGGTTCAAAATACAAAAAGCTACTTTTTACATGTAATTCTACTTATGCAAATAGAAGCACAGTATATAGTGTAAAAGTAATGTCTTTCAGCTTTTCCTGGTTAGGGGTCACCACAGCAGAACTCCGGTCTGCTAATGATTGGCAGTGGAATTTTATGGTGCTGAGTTGCCAGTCCGATGCCCAACCTTCAAGGAAGGCACACCCATTCAAGCTCGCACCTATCTGCATATCTTTAATGCCACTCAACCACGGGGAGGACATGCAGACTCCACACAGAAGGTGCTCCAGCCGAGAATCGAATGGGAGAACCTCTTGCTGTGAGGTGACAACGCTAACCACTGCACCACCACGGCCCTACACAGTATATAGTGTAAGCAGTGCTAAAATCTTGCAGTAATACACAATCTTTCCACAACTGCAAATGGAGCTACAAAACTAAGGTCCAGAAACAAACTAAAATGGAAATAGCTTTTTAGCTAAACATTGACAAAAAGCAGAGAAGTAAAGAAAAGTGTCACCACATGGGCCACTGTAAGTGCAAATCAAAATATTTAAGCAGAATTTTAATAAAAGCTTAGTCTTCTTCTCTTTTGATGAAAAGCTTGTGTCTTATACTTTGAGGCTTTCCACAACTCTTAGAGCCTTGAACAAAAACATTCTATGACACACTGATGTAAAATCCTAACAGATGTTTTTTTTTTAATCTGTTCATGCCATCTTTATGATTTTTCCTACAACTCTCTCCCTTACTATTTTGTTTAGTAGTGGATAATTCTTGGTTCCCTATGAACTTCTTTTATTTTCTTTTTGTAATGACTGAATGTTTAATTAAATGGCTGTGGATGCTGTCTGCATCAGCGTTGTTATAAAACTTGTATGTTGTTGGAAGGCAAGCTATTATGGTTCAAAAACAGAGCGATAACGGAAATGCCGACACTTACATGAGACCTTTAGGTCTGAAGAAGTTGGGGTATTTGCCCCTTCGAAAGTGCTTACAATAAAAGTTTGTTTGTTTTATAAGTGGCTCGTGTAAGTGTCGGCATTTCTGTTATCGCTCTGTTTTTGTTTTTATAGTTTAAGTTGTTTATTTCAAAGCTATTATGGTTCACTTTTAAAGAGGAGTATGTATTTTCCCAGCTGATAGCCAGGTTGGTACCAGTTTAGGATATGCATAATTTTTACTCAGGCTAAACGCTTGTGAAAAGATGCTTCTGGCTTTAGCCAGATGATGTAGATAGCATATGGACTCAGGGATTTCTATTTGAAAGCTTTTCTTAGTTTTGCTGCAATTTCACTGTATGCCAATTTATTCCATTTCATATTCTCAGTGGTAATACTTATTACAGTTGCTTTTTTCTTCTTAGCAGTTTTGTGTGTTTAACAGAATCCTCATAAATGTTTTTTTTTAAATTGTAATTTGTACACTTTGGGTGGTTTTACTTTTGTTTCTGTTTTCTTTCCTGGTTCTGTGTAAAACTTTTTGGATTGTTAATAAATTGTGTGTTAAGCAATTTTTGTTCATATTTCTATCTTATGCTTTCAGTTTTCCTTTTGTAATGATATTTTTATTTTATTGTTCATAATTTATAAGATAGATCTTGATTTAATTTAGCATCATATGATGTACTTTTATTTCATCAACCTTTCTAGGAGATTTCATGATCTGTTGCCTTAACATTTTTTTCTTCTACTAATGGTATTTCTTTCCTTAGCCACTTTTAGTTCTCTAATCAGTTTTCCACAGTGGCATTCTGCTTGCCCCTACTTTCTTTTAGTACTCTGTACTTTCCTGGTAAAGCTTTATCTGTTTACATATCATATTTATTTTCTGTTATGTCATGTATTTTAATGGTTAATGCTGGATTCTGCAGAAAGTTGATGGAGATGTGGTTTTAGAAGTGTACAGACGAGGATTTTCTCTGCAGTGGAGAATAATGTAAATTAGTTACATCTCCCCTCTTGAAGATGGAGGTTGATATTTCTTACATCTTCTGGAACTTCCTTGTTTCGCATTCTGATGCATGAGTCTCAGTAATACTTTCTTAAC
This sequence comes from Protopterus annectens, assembly GCF_019279795.1. Taxonomy (NCBI): domain Eukaryota; kingdom Metazoa; phylum Chordata; order Ceratodontiformes; family Protopteridae; genus Protopterus; species Protopterus annectens. The sequence goes on along the minus strand of NC_056743.1, from coordinate 64,984,725 downwards.
TACATACTTAATTGCAACTTTGCAGTTCTTGTCCTGTTTTTAAGGCACTTTTAATCCTTCCAGTTAGGGAATTCAAAGAATTTCTCTTTCAAGCTGTTGAGAGACAGACGTCAAATACTACAACCTGTTGCACTGAATTCCTCTAGAATTGAAGAAAGCAATAGAAAGTCTAACTCTGGTGCTAATCTACAGTTTAGCAAGCATACATAGTAGGGTTTGATCATCACAGATGAATAAATTAACCCACAGCAACAAGGACAGTCTGCTTAGCAACAACCTTGACAAAAGTAAATGGTACTTTCTTAATTGTGCCATTGTTAGAATCTTTGAATTAAAGAATGTCTGCATCAAAATAGCCATGTTACAGCAGCTGATGTCATGTCAGGAGGCTTAAGTAACACTCTGAAACAAAATATATGGTGTAACTTCCATGATATTTGATGGAATGTCTGAGTAACAGGCGATGTTCTGTCATAGCTAGTTCACTGACATTTAAAGGTATATACCCCATATTCCACATACTCCTATTTAAAGTAAATATACACACACACACACACATATATATATATATATATATATATATATATATATATATATATATATATATATATATATATATATATATATATATATATATATATATATATGTACCTTTGTGTCAGCATGCATTTTATTGTATGGATCACTGCACATGGACTGTTGACATCAAAATATTTTTTTTCAACATTCAAAACACTTTTTTTAATCATGTCCGTACCTGTCTGGTTTCCACAATGGTTTGCAATATCTGCAGAACTAACCAAGACTTCTGGTCTTACTTTTGAAACACTTCTTCCTGCTTTACATCTTCATTTGGAAAACCAGCTTTGGGAGAGTATCTCTTTAGTTGTTGTCTCTGTCTCTCTGGGACTCTTGTCTATCACAGCTTTCACATTCTGTTTTCTTGCAGGAGGACTGGCTGTGGCAATTATGGTTGCACTTTTCTTGAAAGTCTGACTTCAGCATCTTTGTCTTATAACATATATGTGATTTCTTGTCTTCAATGTAACCTACATGAGTAATATATGATCATGGTACAGATACATCACTAACTACCTCAACTTCAGGATGTGCACTTTCGCATCACCTTTTGATATTTCCTTTGGCTATACCCTGTACGTGTGGCACCCTCCTGCATTTTCAGTTATACTAGTAAATCTGATTCTGATTATTTCTTTCCAATGTTTCTTTTACTTTATGGATTAGCAATGCAATGGAAATAGATAATCTGCTTTTCAAACTTCTATCCATGAACAGCTTAAATGGAGAGAGACTGAACTGCCTGCGATAGTACAGAACTGCAAGATAACAGTCCTCATAGATTTTGCTACAGCTCTTTTTAATTAGATTCATGATTGTTTGGATAGTTCTCTTCCATTTTTCATTAGATTTCAGATATTGCAGACTGGACATTTATATGTCTGAATTTCCATTCGTGAACAAATCTTCTGAGTTTCTGAGTTATGTGTTAAGGAAAATTATCATATATGACACTATTATGCATTCCCTTTCTAGGGAATATAGACTTTATTGCACCAATCACACTTGTACTTGTGTTTACCAATTTCTGTCAGGGAACTTGGAATAATAATCCATACATATGACATAACATGGCTTCTATGAAAAAGACGACATTTTTACTTACTCATGTTCATGAATTATATGAAACTGTTTATGCTATCAACAGTTATGGGTAAGGTATGCATTGTACTACTTTTTTCTGAGCTGATGCTTCTGACAAAATTATTGAACTTCTTGATCTTTCTTTATACTTTACTGTTCCTAGACACGAATCACATTTTCTCTCAAATATTTATTTTCTCACCTGTTTAAGATATATGATTTGTCATAATTAAATATCAATATTTGGACACAATTTATTCCTTCCTTGAATGGAAAATATGACTAAATTTCATTAATTACTGATGATTTTTGAGAAGACCAGACTTTCATTGTAATGACTGCAATGACTTTTAGTAGCTGTATTTCTAAGACATTGCCTGTAGATGATTGTCACAGTCAGTTCACCTTGAAATTCTTTTACTTTTTCTCTGTCATTGGTGACAGTAATGTTATCCAAAGAATCTTTAGTTCTTCTAACAATTCTTCATCTTTGTCATGTCTGGCCATACAATCTCTAAGTAGACAGTTTTAAAAGTTATTACCATCCTCTACAACCACCAGAATCAAATGGTGTTATGAACACACTCACAATTAACCACAAATATTGTGCATGAAGGAGGATGGAGCCAGCAAAAAGAAGTTATGTTCTTAACATAACGATCCATCTGTGTTGTAGATTTTCATTCCTTACTGATGGGTTTCGGTTCCATCCTCAGAACTGACTCGGCCAATACACAAGCTCGCGCCAGCCAAAAAAACTCTTGAGCTAAGTCCTACCCATAGTGCCCCTCTCCTTCTATCTTCAGATCAAGTTTGCCCACCAGGAATACAGACAATGGAGGCCCTAGCTGAGCAAATGCCCTAGCAAGCAGTCAGGACCAAAAAAGATCCCCCAGGAGTCTTTAGGCAGGGGGTAGGAGAGCAGGATGTAAGGAATGAATGAAGATCTACAACACTGATGGATCTTTATAGTAAGAATATAACTTCTTTATCTGATGTTGTAAATCTTCATTCATTCCTTACTGATGGGACCAACTCCCCAGCTACTTCATGTCATGGGCAGCCCTATGGCAGGATATTCCTGAGCACCATTGAGCCAAAGGATGCTCTTCCCCTGGAGGCCTTATCCAATTTGTAATAAATAATAAAGGTATGGGGGGTTGCCCAAGTGGCTACTGCGCAGATGTCATCTATAGAGGCTCTGGAATGAAAGGCCACCGAAGTGGACACTGACCTGGTAGAATGAGTCTTGATCCTAGTAGGTAAAGTTAATTTATTCTGTTGATAGACAAAGGAAATGCAATCACTTAGACATTTTGACAAGGTGACTTTAGAAACAGTTTTGCCCAATTTGGGGCCTGAAAAGGCTATGAACAGCTGGTCTGACTTTCGGAAGGATTTGGTTCTGTCTAAGTAAAAACATAGTTTTCTATGTATTTCCAACAGGTGTAAACGGTATTCACCTTTGTTAGCAAATTTTGGGGAAAAGACTGTTAAATCAATGGACTGGCTGAAATTTGAATTTGAGACAACTCTGGGTAAAAAAGAAGGGTTAGTTCGAAGGGATACTCTTTCATTATAGAAAATCAAATAAGGGCGATTAACACACAAGGCTTGTAACTCTGATATCCTCCTGGCTGAGGTGATGGCTACCAGGAATAGGGTTTTCCAGGATAGAAACTTTGTCACTTGTGGCAGAAGATTTGAATAGTGAACAGGTCAGGGTTTGTAAGACCAGAGTCAAATTCCAAGGTTCAGTAGGTTTTTTAATAGGAGGTCTCAGGTGCAGTACTCCTTTCATGAAGGTCTTGCAAAGATGGTGGGACATTAATGAAGCATCATTAAAACCATCATGGAAATTGGCGATAGATGCTAAATGAACTGTAATAGTAAAGGCTGAGGCTCTAGGATGGAGTAGAGTCGACAGGTATTCTAAAACCTTATGGACCAGGACTGAGAATGGGTCTAGTCCTTGTTATTTAGCCCAGATTACAAACCTAACCCATTTGCTGTGATAGTTTCCTGGTGGAGGGTGTATGAGAAGCAAGAAGAATCTTTCACACTGGGGAAAATAGGTTTATCTGCCTGGCAATCAGTGGAAGTGGAGATACTAAGCGGTCAATTTGAGACTGTGAAGGTTGGGATGGAGTCACCCTTGTGGGTGAGATAGAAGTCCCAAGGTTGGATCCAGGGTCCATGGGCAGTGAATTAAGTGAGACCATAGGAAGGGGAACCAAACTTGATGGGGCCAATAGGTTGCAATGAGGATTACCTTGCTTCTCAACCGCTGTGCTTTCTTTAAGAACTGTGGGATGAGGGCAATAGAGGGATAGGCATATAGTAGACCCGGGGTCCAATCATGTATCAGAGCATCTCTGAGTGACTCCCCTGAGGGGGAGTCAGGGTGAAGAAGCTGCTGTATTTGTGGTTCAAGAGGGAAGCAAAGAGGTCACAGCAAGGCCGGCCCCAATGACGAAAAATTTGAGTCGCTACTTCGGAGTTGAGAAAACACTCTTGAGGCATCAAAATGTTTCTGCTCAGTTTGTCTTCAATCAGATTGGAGTTCCTGGGAATGTGCGTTGCTAGTAGAAAGCAGTTGGAAGCTATCGTCCATTGCCACACACTCAAAACTTCCCGGCATAATGGGTAGGATCTGGTTCTTCCTTGCTTGTTGATGTGCCAGACTACTGACATATTTATTTATTTTATTTTACATTTGTTGACCGGGATAGTCTAACTGGATTTATGTCCATTTTCAGTAGAGTCCCAGTGAGATAAGCTCCAAGAGATTACTAGACTACTAACATACAGGTACTAGTTGTCTTACAGTTAAATACTACAAATTTTAAACAGTTCAGGGATCTTCACAGTTTATACATAAAACATGTTACAAGCATTAGATAAGATATTTTAGACTTTAAGTACAAGACTTCATTAGTAACTAGAAAGTAATTGTTAAACAAATACATACTTCAAGTTAACATTTCAGCAATGCTCACAGTTTAAACAATACTTGTTGCCTGCCTTAGGTAGGATGCTTTAGAATTATATGCAGAAGAATTTAACTAGGTATTTTAAATTATCTCTATTAGGATAAGATATGTTTTTGCCAAGGATAGGCCTTGATCTAAAAAGACACAGAGCAGGAATTAGGTCTTATGACAGGGTATTTGGGATATAGTATGAGATTAGTCTGGATTTGTACAGGGACATAACCAATGGGTTTTAAGATAGAGTTTCAGATTGTGTTTAAAAAGTGTAAATGAAGACAGTGATGTAAGTTTATGGGGGAGTTGGTTCCAATACTTTCCAGCTGCATTTGAGAACAGAGTATCTCCTGCCATGTTATTAGATTTACATGTTGATACAAGTAGTTTATTAGATGAGCGTAAAGTTGAAAGGTTCTTATATTGGGTAATGAGACTAGCAAGTATTGGGGTATTGGTAGGTTGGAAAAGGGTTTTGTGTGCAATGGTGAGTTGTTTAAAGTGAATCTGATTCAGAAACACTAACCAGCCTAATTGTTTCAGATTATGGCAGTGATGGGTCCTGAAGGAGGAAGCAGTAGCAAATCTGGCAATGCTATTGTAAGCGTTGGCTAGCTTGTTAAGGTTATTTTTTGACAAGTTAGTATATATGGAAGAAGCATAGAGAAGTGTGGAGATAAGGTGGGAATAGGCAATAGTGGTTCTGGCTAGTGGAGAGAGAAAGGGTTTTATCCTATAGAGGGAGCCTAGTTTCCTGTTGACAGTTTTTAAGGTATTATTGATATGGGTTTCAAAGTTCAGGTTGTTATTAATGGTTACCCTTAGAAGTTTAGTTGTTGGATTGAGAGATATGAGTGTACCATTATTGGATAAGACTGAAAAGTTCACTGGGAGTGATTTATGGGTAGGAGTGAAGAGGAGGAGTTTGTTTTTTTTTTGGGTTCAAGAGGAGGCAACGTTGTAGAAACCAATTTTCTGTTTTATTGAACATTGTCTGAGTTAGAGTCTGTAGTTGGCATTGAGATTTAGCTGAGCAGATTATCGTCGAATCATCTGCGTATTGTACATGGTTAGTTAAAGGAATAGCTAGGTTGAGGTCATTGATAAATATTGAGAAAAGGAGGGGGCCCAAAATAGAGCCCTGAGGAACACCTAGGGTAACTGGGAGATGGGATGAGAGGTTTTTATCCCATAGCACTGCCTGCTGTCTATTATCAAGGTAGGACTGGAACCATTTTATAGTCTTTGTGTGCAGAGAGAAGGATTTTAGAATATTGAGAAGTAAGTGGTGGTACCATGTTGAATGCTTTTGAAAGGTCGATGAAAAGTGCTGAAGAGAGAAGATTGTTATTACAGTTTTTATTGATACTGTCAGTGAAGGATAGGAGTGCAGTTGTTGTACTGTGGAAAGGCCTGAAGCCATGTTGAGATTTGGCCAGTAAATTGTTCTGGAGTAGGTGGTCTAGTAACTGTCTGTGGATGCACTTTTCCATTATTTTAGCTAATGGGGAAAGTAGAGCTATGGGATGATAGTTAGAATATTCTCTGGAGTTTCCACCCTTGTGTAGGGGGGTAATGGAGATTTTTCAGATGGTGGGAATAGTGCTTTCTTGTATGGTTCTATTTATCAGCAATGATACAGGATAAGCTATGACTCTGGCTGCCTTTTGCAGGTATTCATCGGGTAGCTGGTCAGCTGAGGGGGTAGTAGGTTTTAGTTTACTTAAGAGGTTGCAGATGAGGGAAGTTGGGACAGATTGCAGGTTTAGAATTGGGAGAGAGTTACTAGTACTGGTTGGAAGGGCAGAGCTATCGGCTGTTAGTTGATTAGCAAGTGTTTGGTTGGTCTCAGTGAAGAAGGTATTAAAAGCATTAGCAGTTTGCTTTGGATTGTCAGAATTTGATCCTATGGGGCTGGTGTTGCCGATTGGCCTGGTTGAAGTAGTCTGTTTATGCTAGCCTAGAACTTTTGTGGATTATTTTGGTTGGTCTGTTGGAGGTGGAAGTAAAAGTTTTTTTTTTTATCTTCGAGTATAGCTTTCTTAGTCTCATTTCTTTTTTGCCTGAATTGTTATTGGTCTACGGGGTTTTTAGTTGTTCTCCATAGTGCCCAAACTTTATTTCTCTGTTGAATTTTCTGCCTGGTTTTCATTGTAAGCCATGGGGTGGGTTTAGATTTAATTTTGATGGAACGCTTTGGTGCATGGTGGTTAAGGATTGTTAAGAATTTTGAGTAAAAGTAGTTTGTTGCTTCGTCAAGTGGGAGGCATTTTATAGGTGACCAATCACATTCTTTTAGTTCAGCTTGGAAGTTATTGGGGTTAAAGTTTCTGTTGCTTCTTATTGTTTTATATATGGTTGGATTGTGTGAGCTCAACCTTTGCCTGATTATGGTCACTTACATCGTCAGGGAGGGTCCCTACATTATAGAGTTGTTGGTGATTATTTATTAGAATCCAGTCTAGGATGGATTCTTTGTTCTGGTTGGGGAGTTAATTGTTTGTGAGAAGCCATTAAGGTTGATATGGGAGGTTGGTGATTCAGTAGAGCAGTCCTTCCAGTCTATATTAAAGTCTCCAAGAATTACTGTCTCTTGAGGAATTTTTGTGGAGAGTTCAGCAAGGCTATCTTCCAGAGTTGTAATGTTGTAACCAGGGGGCAAGTAGATGCATATTATGTTTAGGGATTTGCTGGGATTAAGTTGAAGTTTGGTGCTATTGATTTCTGCATTGTTTTCAGAAGAGGAACTAAGATCTAGTATAGATATTTGTAGCCCTTCTTTATAGAGGATAGCAACACCCCCTCCTTTTTTTACTTTGCGGTTTTGTCTCAAGATGTTGTACCCAGATGGAATAATTTCCACATCTTGTGTAGTGGGTTTTAGCCATGTTTCTGTTAAACAAAGTATATCAAAGGAATGAACATCCAGGAGAGCATGGAGGTGGGCAATTTTATTATTTATACTGCGAATATTGAGGTGAGCTATATAGAGTGAGTTGGGAGATTTAGATGGGATATTTGGGGTAGAGAGAACATGAATTTGTGGTTCTGTGCTTGTTTTTTGCCCTGGTCCTGGATTAGGACGAATGTACCCATCTAGTAAGGAGAGGTGTAATAGTTTAAGGGATTGTGAAGGTTAAAGTAATGGTGAAGAGGTTTTTTTAGGTTTTAGATAGTTGTATTTGATATGGGTCAGTCTGTGATATTTAGCAGGTAAATAGCTAGGTAAAGATGTTATATTTATGTGTTCTGGGGAGTTAATTAGAGGTATAGTACTTGTTTGTGCATTAGGGAAGGTCAGCTGTAAATATTTTGACTGTTCATATGAGGTTAGCAGGTAGGCTGCTGTTAGAGAAAGTAGGAGAAAGACAATGATTAGGAGCCTTAGTTGGATTTGGAAAGATTGTGTTTGCATAGTGACTAATAAGCTTACTGGTGTTCTTTAAAGTGGAGGAGTTATACTAGGGGTGATTAGAGAGAGGTGTATATAGAATGTTAACAAGATGACTATTGTGATTGGATTGGAGAGGAAGAGGGTGTGGTGAGGATGTATAAGCTTAGGAGCAGTAGGGGTGGGTGGGAATTGGGAGTAGGGTAAGGGACCGGAGTGAGTCTGCAGGGCAAATGGAGCGGTTAGAGACAAGAGAGGTAAGAAGCTGAAAAGAACAATCAGTTGAAGCAGGGATTACAGAAGGCAGGTAACCCTAAATACTGGAATAAAGTTAAAAGAGTAGATAATAGAGCTATTTGGAGGGTGTGTGAGAGCTAACCATAAAAAAGAATAGATGTTATGGGCTACAGTTTAATAGCATGTCTGTGGATAAACAGTATATAGCAAAGGTGTAGTACAGGTCAGGAGAAAGCTTCAAGGCCTGGAAGGGACAAGTCTGCCACCTGGTGGCCCAAATTAATTTATTGTAAGCAGGGTAAAAAAGGAGGGAGTTTAGGTTCCTAATGCAAGAAAATGAGTAGTGGTTCCAAGTGTCTTTAAATGGTGGAAAAAGTAGATTAGACTGGTTACAGAGTGGGGAAGGGAGTAAAGCTGCTGGTTTTCCTGGCTAGCGCTTTATAGCCACTTAGAGCTCATAATAAGTTATAGGCTGTACTAGCCGTGATAGTTTAGACACATACTTTCATGCTCCCTTTACTGATAAAGTACAGGTATAGGTTGCTCAACTGTGGAGACTGAAGGGAGTTTGGACAGAGTCTTTGTTCTTCAGGTTGTTAGTTTCTGTGTCCTATTAGCAGTGTACTCAGATTGGAGAGTTTCATGCTCCCTTTACTAAGAAAGTACATGGATAGGTTACTCAACTGTGGAGACTGAAGGGAGTTTGGACAGGGTCCTTGTTCTTCAGGTTGTTAGTTTCTGTGCCCTAGATCAGTGTACTCAGATTGGAGAGTTTCATGCTCCATTTACTGAGAAAGTACAGGGATAGGTTGCTCAACTGTGGAGACTGAAGGGAGTTTGGACAGGGTCCTTGTTCTTCAGGGTGTTAGTTTCTGTGTCCTAGAGCAGTGTACTCAGATTGGAGAGATTAGCCAAGACGCTGGGCCAGGAACACACAGCAGCTGGGGGCAGTTCTATAAAGTTTATTTTATTGAGTGATTGGATAGCAATTGTCCCCGATGGAAGGCTTGTTTGGGATGCTTGCAATGCTATGAGTACCGCCTTCATTTCTAGGACACTGATAAGCAACTTGGCCTCTAGGAGCGATCAAGTGCCTTGGACGGTCTTCCCTGAAAAAGCCCCCCCACACCATTAGGGAAGAATCCGTGGTCATTGTGGCCTTGGGTTGAAGGGGGAAAAAAGACGACACTATAACTCCTCCTCTGGCTTCATCCACCAACTCAAATCTTGTTTGCATTGGTTTATGCGGATTTGGTAAGACATGGGGGTGAGTCAAAAAAGACCATTGAGATGCTAGGAGCCATTGGAGCAGCCTCATATGGGATCTTGCTAGTGGAACCAGTGTGACTGTAGCCGCCATTGAGCCCAGGAGTCATAGAACCAGTTGACCCGGGACAAGATTTTGAGAGAGTATTATTTGAAATTGCGGTCTTAATCTTAGTAGCTTGTGATGAGGTAAGGCGACGAGGCAAGATATTGTGTTGAATGTTGCCCAAATGAACTCTAAACATTGAGTCAATACCAGCTTTGACTTTTCTGTGTTTATTGAGATCCCTAGCTTTTCTGCCAGATTCTGAGTGTATGATAAGGCTTGAAGCAGTAGACTCATGGTTGGGGCAGTAAGGAGCCAATTGTCTAGATACGGAAACATGTGGAATCCTTGTCTCAGGTGAGCAACTACTACTGCCATGCATTTGGTGAACACCCTGGGGGCTGTGGAGAGACAAAAGGGCAGTACTCGAAATTGGTAATGACTGGTTCCCAACCAGAAGCGGAGGTATCTTCTGGATTGTTTGTCCATTTTATGTGGTGATACACATCCTGAAGATCTATTGAGCACATCCAGTTGTCCTTTTCCAGAAATGGATGAATGGACTGAACTGTGACAATCCGGAATTTTGCTTGTCTGATGAACTTGTTCAGTACACTGAGATCCAGAATTGGTCTCCAGTCCCCTGTCTTCTTTGGCACTAAAAGAACCTTGAGTAAAATCAGGATCCTATTTGGTCTGGTGGGCCTATTTGGATGACTGTTTTTTTTAGCTTTAGGACTTCTAGTGTTGCTGCATCCCTCTGACTGGGTGGAACATCAGGGATACACCTTACAGGCTTGGGGTAAAGATCAAAGGGGATATGGTAACCTCTGGTCATTATCCTCTGCACCCATGGGTCTAACGTAATCAATTGCCATGCTAGGTGGGGCAGAGAGAAATGCCCCCTGACTGCTTCCAGAGATAAGCAATTGGGCCGCTTTTTAGGAGCACTGATAGGGTTGCCCATAGAAGGAATTTCTGGTGCACTGGTTTCGCAGGCCCCCTCTGCCACAGTAGGGGAGTCTTCCGGATGAGTTCCCCCCTCTGCCCTGGGGGGATTACTCACCATGTGTTTCGTGGAAATACCCTTGGGATTTTTTGAACCACATCTTTCCGCCTCTCTGATTCCTGGAGTAGGATTGTTGAGGGGTGTAAAAGCATATGCCTATGAAAGATAAGGTCTTTCCATCTGTCTCACACTTGGCTAATGTGTCCTTAACTTTTGGACCAAACAGGGAAGACTCATCAACAGGAGCATTGACGAAGGAAGACTTGAAGGGGTCCACAAAGTCACATAAGCACGTCCTGGCATGGTGTCTCATGACAACACCTGAAGCAGCTGCTCTAGCTGCCCCCTCAGTTGTATGAGCGATCAACTGCATGGAGGAGTTAGAAATGGACTCTAGGGTGGCAAGCTGAGAGGCAACTTTATCTCGCACCTCATCAGGTAATACCCATGCCAAAGTACCTAAAAGTTCTGTAATCAGGTCCTTTTGGAGACATGTAAAATGTGCCATGTAGTTCAGTGACTATATGGCAAAGTTCGCTGAAGCATAAGTCCACTTCCCTAATCTGTCTGTTGTCCGGGACTCCCTGTTCGGAGGATGGACAGTTGAACTTTCTTCCACAAGTTCTTTCTTGGAGGCCACCACCACAACCATGGAATCTACTGCTAAACCTCTAGACCAGTAGGGGTGGTCTTCTGGTAGAGAGAGAATTTTATCAGGCCTCTGGGGAATTGGCTCAACACTATCAGGGGGCCTTCCAGGCACGCTGCACGATAAGCTTAATCAGCTCATCTGCAGGTGGGGTCACCCAGGAAGTAGAGGGTTGAGCACAGAAGGCTTGCAAGAATACAGATTTCTCAGTAGAAGGGTTGAAAGGGCTTCCAGTCGCCACTCTGTTTCAGGATCTCCTGTATGTCTCCAAATGAGACTTCAGGGGGGTGACCATGGGGACCCTTCTCCCTCACCGAAATCTGTATCTTTGGTGAAGGATACCTCAGGGGAATCAACATGCTTCCTCTTGCACATTCTCTTTTGGGGTGGCTCCACAGTGGGGTCTTCTGAGGAGGACTCCGAAGAGTGGATGCCCTGGAGCAGGGTTTCTTGCTGCTCCCATGCTCGAAGTCCCTGCTTAGTGGGCTGTTTCAGCTGCACACCAAAGGAAAGGGAATGGTCAGGTTCCGACACAGGAGGTGACAACTGCATGCTTGCAGAAGCAAGAACCCTCTCCATCACCTGGAAGGCAGGCCCACCTGAAGAGGGATGGGAGCCCAGAACAGAGAGGGACAACCTGGGAACTGGAGTCCCACCCCGCTCTGATGAGCCCACTTCCAGGATAGGAACCTCGAGAAGACTAGGAGCTGCCGAAACTGCCAGAACTGTAGACAGCACCATAGAAAAAATTGGTGCCAAACTAGGAGTCATGGTGCCAACAGACCAGTCACAGTCCCAAGGATGGACCAGTTCCGAATGGAGCGAAGTCCAAAGGCTAGGCTCCAGAACTATGGAAGGTAACATCACAGGGACTGAAGACCTAGGCACTGGGATAGACATCGTTGCCGAGGGCTCCAAAGCCTGAGAAGAGGTTGAAGGGGGATATGTTGGAGTCTGTGCAGAAAAACCTTCGGCTCCAAGTGGGAGGGTAGTCTTGGTAGGGATTGGGATTACTCTGGTTGCTAAGAGCTGATCGACAAGCCTCACCACATCGATTTCAGAAAGACTCCTGGTGGAACATGTAGATACTCTGGAAGTAGATGCAGGTCTCTCAAGAAAGGGACTATATTGCTGTCCAAAACAGGGGTCAATAGCAGGTGAGTATCACGTTCTGGGCAAAATTTAAATTCTTGGCACCAAGGAGGGACGGCGCCATGAGAGAAATCACTGCAAGTGACAAAATTGTGTCTGGTACCGAAGTAACTATCAGTACTGAAGCACGTATCAACGTTTTTGGTTCCGTGATAGATGTTGCCAACTTTGGCAGTCATAGTCTCTGGTGCTGTAGTAGTTGGTGCCGACAATTTTAGTAATTTTGGTTTCTGAGAAGATTTTGGTTCCTTGGAGCTTGGAGAAGTCAGAACCGAATGGCTTCTCTTTTTCTTCTCTTTCTTTGGAGGTGTTGAGACCTCCACCTCAGAAAGGGCCTCTGAAAAAGGAGTTTTTAGTAATCCCTTCAGTATTAATTTATTCTTCCACTCTGCCAAAGTGCGAGAGCTAAAGTTTTTACAAAGTTCACAAGGTGGCTGTAACTGGAGGTGAGGAATTCCGAGGCAGTAGACACACGAAAAATGCTCATCAGAGGTGGGCATCTTTCACTCACATTTGTCACACAGCTTGAATCCGGTTGTTCCCTTCTTGTCCAATGTAGTGTCACTGTTAATAAACAGACCAAAATTTTATCACAAAATATGCACAGTTTTTTTAATCAAAAGGCAAGCTATTCTCAAGGAAAAACACACACACAGAAGGAAAATATCCTTTTCTTCTTTTTTTTTTTTTATATAGAGACAGAAGGGGGGACTACCAACAATGGTAAGAGGCTTACACAAGGGTAAGGGTGGGGCCTGTACCAGCAATGGTACTAAGATTACCAAAAAGGTAGGAAAAAGGGAAGAAACTTGCACACAAAGTAGAACAGTAGAAAGAAAGTACAGTTGTGTGCACTTACCATAAATGTAGATGTTCGAGTGTATTCACTGTTGCAGTCATCACACTTGGGTTATCTGCCTGCAGGTAGCCATCAGTTGGCCTGAATACCAGAGTCTTGGGAATTCTGTGCCAGATGCTGTTGCCTCTTCCATGACGTCAGGTTGTCAGGGGTATAAAACATGCAGCCGACACCATTACATCAGTTTTTCTTGCCCCAGATGTCAGGAGCACCCAAAATAGGAAGCAATTACATGGTGTGGAACACTTCCAGTAAAAAGTAAATACCATTGCCATAAGATATGGCCAAAAAAGGATAGGTAGAAAGTACAGAAAAGTCAGGGGGCTGGACGGAGGGTAATCAGGACTGCAACAGTGAATATGCTCTAACATCTACATTTATGGTAAGTGTACACAACTGCACTATGTTATTCATGTTTCACTGTTGCAGTCATCACACTTGGGTTGATTCCCAAAGCTGAGGAAGGGTGGAGGCAGTCAAGAAGTGTTAGGGCTGGCTAGCAGGCCTTGTAAGACTGCTGTAGCAAATCCAGCTCTGGATTTAGAAAAGATAGGTAAGTGGTAATGCTTGCTGAAGGTGTGTACTGAATTCCAGGTTGCAGCTTCCAGGATGTCCCTGGTAGGGACTCCCCTGAGAAATGCTGTAGAGGTTGAGGTAGCCCTAGTGGAATGGGTTCTGATCCCCTGTGGGGTAGGTTTTCCATGGTGCTTGCAGCAGAAATGGATGCAGTGTGCTATCCATTTGGAGATGGTTTGCTTTGAAATGGCCTTGCCCTCTGCCCCTGTAGCAAAGCTGACTAGCAGCTAGTCAGATTTTCTGAAAGGTTTCGTCCTGTCAAGGTAGAACCTAAGCTGTCTGTGCACTTCCAAGGAGTGCAGGATCCTTTCCCCTTTATTCTGAGGATTAGGAAAAAAGGTTGGTAAATGGATGGATTGGTTTAAAGCCACACTGGATACCACCTTGGACATACATGATGGGTTAGTCCTGAGGGAAACCCTGTCCACATGGAAGATAATGAAGGGTTCCACAGCCATAAGGGCCTGTAACTCATACACTTTTCTTGCTGAAGTGATGGCTAGAAGTAAGGCTGTTTTCCAAGAGAGGAATTTTAACTCTGCTGTAGCCGCAGGCTCAAAAGGGGGAAGCGTGAGTTTCTCTAGTACAAAGTTAAGGTCCCAGGCAGGACTGGGAGCTCTCCTCAGGGGTCTTAAATTGTTAGCTCCTCTCAGGAACTGTTTGACCAGAGGATGAGAGAAGAGGGGGTGGCTCAGTGTTGTAATGAGCTGAGATGGCAAAGGCATGAATCTTAATTGATGAGAAGGATAGGCCTTTGTGGAGCAGCTCTGCTAGATAATCTAGGATTAGAGGTAAGGTGGGCATGGCTGTGTCCTTTCCCTGAGACTGGCTCCAAGAACAGTATCTTTTCCAATTTTCTGAATAGGATTTCCTAGTACTAGACCTCCTGGCCTCGAGGATGACATCCAGCACCTGTTTGCTGAGGGTTGCTGGTGATGTATTCAGGGAATAAGCTAGGCTGCTAGGTTCAGGGTTTGCAGCTGAGGATGCAAAATCTGGCCCTCTTGCTGGGACAGCAGAGGGGGGGGGGTCTGATGCAGGTGCCAGGGGGGCACTGTTGTCAGACTGCGTAAAAGTGGGTACCAGTGCTGGTGTAGCCAGTCTGGTGCAATAAGGATTGTTCTTGGCTTGTCCTGTTTGATCTTGAGTAGTACTTTCGAGAGGAGGGGCAGAGGGGGAAGGCATAAATTGAGAGGTTTTCCCATGTAAAGGATAGGGCATCCACTTTCCAAGGTTGGCTATGGGGATTTCTGGTGCAAAATTTGCTCAATTGATGGTTTTGGGGGGAAGCAAAGAGGTCCACCTCTGGTGTCCCCCACCTGTGTATTAGAAGCTTGAATGAGTTGGGTTCCAGTTTCCACTCGTGTGGGTACATTAGATTTCTGCTTAAGTCATCTGCCAGTGAATTTTGTTTCCCTGGCAGGAATTGCGCTTGCTGGTGCACTTGGTTGCTCAAGGCTGTGTTCCACAGAGCCATGGCTAACCTGCAGAGTGGGTAGGAATGAGTTCCCCCCTGCTTGTTTATGTACCACATGAATGTGGTGTTTGTCTGTCTTTATCAAGAGTTGTCCTGGAAAGATAAGGTATTTGAAGGCTGTCAATGCATTCTGTACATAGGTTCATAGGTTCATACTAGGCTATCTGCCCTAGGGCATTTATAAGCCTAGCCAGAGTGTGTTTGGCTATCGCCACCCATTTTAAATTAATTTTGCTATGCCCTTTTTCGAGGTTAGTATACTGTGCCTCTGTCTAACAGTGACACAGAAGTGATACCCGGGGTAAACCTACGGTCTCCAGCCACTCATCAAGATTTCTCTTGAAGAGAGTCAATGAGGGACTCTGCCTAACCTGGACTGGGATTTTATTCCAGAGTGAAGGGAGCCTCTGGGTTATGAATCTGTCCCGCCAGCATGTCCTATTTATTTCAGTGCTGAGGTTCAGGTCTCTCGAGCACGTAGCTCGATGGGATTTGGATTTTCTGAGGTGCAGCATGTCCATTAATTCTGGGTTGGACATGGCTTTATACATCAGGCACAGATCGCCTCTGAGCAGGCGGTATGCCACTGAGTAGAGCTGGAGTTTCTTCAACCGGGCAGCATATGGCGTCTGTTTGAGCCCTTTGATCCTCTTGGTGAGGTACTTTTGGGGTCTTTCCAGTTGCTGCAGGTGTCTGGTAAGGTACATCCCAAAAGGGGCATAGTACTCAATTATGGGCCTGATAAGGGATGAGTAAAGAGGCACGATGACCTCCCCTGATCTAGATGTGAATCCCTTCATGATTAGGTGGGCTACATAAAATGTTTTTCTAACCACTTTGGCCACGTGGTTGTCAAATGAGAGATTGCTATCAACTTGGGTCCCCAGGTCCCTAATTACTTCTTCTGTACTTAATGGATTACCACCTATGTGGTAATTTGTGGGCACTTTGTTTTTGCCAAAGGGGATGACTATACACTTTTTGGCGTTTAGCTTGAGGCCATGGCTCTGGCACCAGTCGTCTGTTTCTATGAGGCCCTTTTGGAGGATGCTTGTGTTGGCTGGAGAGTCGATTATGGCGCCCAGTTTGCAGTCATCTGTGAACTTGGTCAGCCACAGTCCTTCCGTGTTGGCCTGTACCTCCGAGAAATATATACCGAACAAGAGAGGTTCCAGGACTGAACCTTGTGGGATGCCACTTGTAACTGGTTTGGAGTCTGACATGGCTCCAGCAATTCTAACCATGTTAGTTCTGTCCTTGAGCCAGTTTGCAACCCATCTAGTGACATAGGGGTTTATATTTAAGCTGGTGAGCTTATCTATAATGCCCGAGTGGGGTATTGTATCGAAGGCTTTTGTGAAGGTCCAGGTAGGCTGTGTGGACCACATCAATGGCCTTGGTGACTGTTTCAAAGAAATCGACCAGGTTTAAGAGGCAGGATCTGCCCTTAACAAAGCCGAACTGGGTAGGATCCAGTGTCTGTAGGTCCCCAATATCTTTAAAAAATACGATCCAAGGCAGTGAAAAGCCGGAGGTAGTCTCCAAATAACGTTTATTTAAACACAGAACAAAGAATTCCTCCAAATCCTTCTCAAGCGCTTTCGCTCAGTGCAATACTGAGTTTTATCAAGATAACAGTGCGGGACAAAATAGTCTTATTTAAATGAATCCATAGAGATCATGTGATTCATTAATTAAACTGGATCAATTTCAGTTAATTGTTAGCTAGTTTAAAAATGCAATACTAAGCAGCACAAGGTTATGTTAAAATTCATAAAATCCCAATAAATACACTTTCATAAATATTATTTAAAAATCACTATATATGTGAGTAAATAAATAAATAATATTGTATGTGTTATTTCATAAAATCCCCTTCATAATTATTAATTATTGTGTCACTGTTAGTGGTAAAAGACATAAAAAAACATAATAAAATGCAACAATAAACAATAAAAATAATAAAAATAATAATAATAATCAAGTATTACTGCATCAATTATAATTCTCTGTACAAAGAATAAACTATGACTAATAAATAAATTAGCTGATGCAGATAATAATGCTATTGATCTCTTGTTGAATATTATAACTTAGCCCTTCTAAACTTTAAAACACTGCTTAAATTCATATAGTCATTTAATCCTGGCCATTTAGCAGCATCTAATCTTAGCTGCCATATGAGCTCCCTATATTCCAAATTGGTCCCCCAGTCACCCCCTCTTTTGTCAGGTATTATCTGGTCCAAAACAATAAACTTACTTTTTTACAATGCTTTTTACAAACATTTTTTGTCCTGCCCTGATATGGAAATTAAGTTTATTGTTTTGGACCAGATAATACCTGACAAGAGAGGGGGTGACTGGGGGACCAATTTGGAATATAGGGAGCTCATATGGCAGCTATGATTAGATGCTGCTAAATGGCCAGGATTAAATGACTATATGAATTTAAGCAGTGTTTTAAAGTTAAGATGGGCTAAGCTATAATATTCAACAAGAGATCAATAGCATTATTATCTGCATCAGCTAATTTATTTATTATTCATTATTTATTCTTTGTACAGAGAATTATAATTGATGCAGTAATACTTGATTATTTTTATTATTTTTATTGTTTATCGTTGCATTTTATTATGTTTTTTTATGTCTTTTACACACTAACAGTGACACTAATTAATAATTATGAAGGGGATTTTATGAAATAACACATACAATATTATTTATTTATTTACTCACATATATATAGTGATTTTTAAATAATATTTATGAAAGTGTATTTATTGGGATTTTATGAATTTTAACATAACCTTGTGCTGCTTAGTATTGCATTTTTAAACTAGCTAACAATTAACTAAAATTGATCCAGTTTAATTAATGAATCACATGATCTCTATGGATTCATTTAAATAAGACTATTTTGTCCCGCACTGTTATCTTGATAAAGCTCAGTATTGCACTGAGCGAAAGCGCTTGAGAAAGATTTGGAGGAATTCTTTGTTCTGTGTTTAAATAAACGTTATTTGGAGACTACCTCTGGCTTTTCACTACCTTGGATCGTATTTTTTATCTGGTTTTGGCTTTTAGCTTTCCTTTTTTTGCGTTCCCCAATATCTTTATTTATGAGGTCCATGATGATCCTTTCCATAGCTTTGCAGACCAAGCTAGTCAGGCTTATGGGGCTATAGTTTCCAGGATCCGTTGAGGCACCACCTTTGTGGAGAGGGGCCACTGTTGCTGTACGCCACTTTTTGGGTACATATCTTGTAGTAAGGCTGAGATTGAACAGTAGTTTTATGTTTGGGTTTAGCTCTTCTTGGAGTTCATGTAGGACGCAGCCCGGGACACCGTCTGGTCCCATTGATGCTGTGTTTTTTGCTTTGGAGAGGGTGGCTCTTACCTGAGCATCTGAGATGTCAGGGGGGCAGTACTCTGCTGGAATAGATATTTGCCCTTTTGGTGGGGAGGGGGGGAGAAGTTTGCGCTGAACCTGTCAGCTAGGATGTTGGCAATGTCTGTGGGTTTGGTGTATTTTTTGTCATTTTGGACTAATTCTGAGCATATCTGGGAATTCCCACCCAGGTTCCTAACATAACTAAAGAAAGCCTTGTGATTATCCTTAGTGTCCTGTGCAATTTTTCTCTTGAAGCTGGCCTTAGATGATTTTATGAGTGCCCGTAGTTTTTTGCTAATACTGATCAGAGATGCCTTCCCTTTTTGGGATTTTGCTCTATCATGTAGTAGCTTCCTCCTTCTATTGTATAGTTTGTTTATGGCTGGGGTCCACCAGACAGGATGTCTGCCTTTGGAGGATTGGGTCTTGGTTTTATTTGGGATCGCATGATCCATGCATTCCTGAAGGTGTTCATAGAATGCGTTTATAAAGGATTCTGTGGTCTGTGCTGTATTTTCCACAGGCCCGGGGGCTTTGAAGGATTCCACCTTGGTTTTGAGGAGTGTGAAATTTGCTTTAGAGAAGTTTTTCACTGTGGTTTTCTGGGCAGGGGGTGGGGTCGGGATGTGAATATCCAGTGAGATTAGTTTATGGTCTGATCTTACCAGTGAGGGATACACTTCTGGTCTGGAGCATAGAGTCCCCATGTTGGTGATGATCAGGTCCAGTATGTTTTCCCCTCTTGTGGGAGTGGTAACAAGTTGTTCCATAGCATTTGAGTTTATAAATTCTAGGAACCTTTGGGCTAGGGTGTTGGAGCTAGAGTAATGCTCCCAGTCTATGTTTGGGTAGTTGAAATCGCCCAATATAATGGTGTTTGGAGAGACCTTCATATTTTCCAGTGTTCTCAGGAAGGCCGAGTGGGGTTCCTGGGTTTGGGAGGGTGGTCTGTAGCAGGCTATAAACTGGAAGGCAGTTTTACCCACTGTTAGTTGCACATGGATAGTCTCTGATGCTTCGTGCTGTGCCACCAACCTGGAGGTGTGGGTATCTTTTGACGAATATTGATACTCCCCCTCCTTTTGTGGTTCGGTCCAAGTTTTGTGGCCGAAAAGCATGGTATGAGGTATAACCTGGTAGTGCTGGAGTGCTCTCGGGAGCCTTGAACCAGGTTTCTGTTACTGCACAGATATCAATGTTCTCCATGCTAAGGAGAGTTTCGAGTGCGTGCATCTTGAGGTTTAGACTTCTGGCGTTGAGTAGCATTACTCTTAATTTCTTATCCCTTGTGATACTTATGGAGGTGGGTTTGTCTTTTGAGCCTTGCCTAAAAAAGGCACTATGGGGGTAGCAAGAGCCTTTGCCAATATCCGAAAGCCCAGGGGTGACAGGTGCAAGCCTTCCCTAGTGAAGCATCGTGGCTTGTCGAGCATGTCATTCCAGGCTGACAGGCATTGGATCCCCTTTGAATGACACCAATACTTAAGCCAATTGTTGAAATCGATAATCTTGTCTTCATATTGTGGCATCATTCTTGGTGAGGGTAAGATGCTACTCAAGGTCAGGGTCATGCCGGACTGGGCTACATGCTCAGAGAGCTCCTCTATGTGTCTTTTCATGTAGTCCAGGGAGGTACGTCTCGGGTCATTCACACCAGCATGGACAATGACTGAGTCATATTTGTACTTGCCTTGGAGTGACCTGAGTGCTTGTGTTATGTGGCGTATCCTAGCACCTGACAGGCAGCTCACCGTGACCTTCTCCTTGTTCAGCCTGGTGAGCGGGACGTCAGTGTGCCTGACGATAGAGTCACCTATTACAAGTGTATCAGGTGTGTTGTTTAGCCTTAAGGGTTGTGACTGTTCGGCACACTGGCTTTGTGAGCTATGTGTTGCATGTGTTTTGTTTTGGGGTAGTGGTTGCTTGGGTTTCTGCTTTGGAGGTCTCTGCTGCTTAGGCAGATCTTTATTTAGAGCCTCCGAGTATGTTTTTGTGTGATTATGTGTTTAGTTTGCTGTCGTGGTAGGTCTATGTGAGACTGGAATTGTAGTGAGTGTGGTTTCCTTCTCCTCCTGACTGGTTATGCCAGTACTGAGTTGAGAGAGCTTAGCCTCCAGTTTGGCTATATGGTTGCATCTCTCACATGTGTTGGAATTTGTTGGGAGGAGGAGAGGGTTGTCTGTGTACATGAGGCAGTTGTAACATTGCCTCAAGATTCCCAGATTCACCAGCTGGACCAGAGAGGAGATTGACAACTGACCTTTGGACATGTTAGAATAGTATTGGGAATTCCTTTATAATTGAAAAAAGGGCCAATGGGGAACAAGGTACTCAAGGGGAGTTTGTGAGGGTGTAGTGCTTTTAATTTTTAGTGCTGACTTATATAATTGCTTTAGTGAGCAAGTGCCAGGTAACTTAAATGCAATGTGTTACAGGTAACTTAAATGCAAAAGCAACAAACAGTAACTTTCTTTCAAGTGAAACAAGGAAATAAGTACAGTAAGCAATGCAGATATCACTAGGGATCCACAGAAGCGCTGAAAAGCCGCGTTTTAGGTAGAATTAGCATTTCAGGGAAATAACAAGCAAACAAACAACAAGCATACAAACAAAGCTAAATTCAGCAGGCCTGGATCTAGTCTATGCTACAGCAAACAAGGTGTACCAATTTCAGTAAGAAACAGTTCAAATATGCAGGCACTAATAAGCCTTTAACCAGAAATTCCCAGCTCAGAAGGGCAGAGTCCAGCCTCTCCACCCACAACAGTGCAGACCATGAACCTTCTTAATGTAAAATAACTGGCCTGAAGCCCAAGTGCTTAAACCAGAACTAATACACTTTTAGAATAACAGACACTGAGCCCTCAATCAGCAGTTCCCAATTTAGAAGGATGTAAGCTACCTGTCCTGCCACCACAGTGCAGGCCACAAACCTTCCTAATGTAAAACAACTGGTCTGAAGCCCAAGTGCTTAATCCAAAAGACTTAGAATGATAGCTACACTTTAATCAAGTTACTACCAAGCAGTAATAAATACAATTGATTACTTTAAAGAATGCCTGGAGTAGTGCTCAAGTTATACAAACAAAGCTAGATTCAGCAGGCCTGGATCTAGTCTATGCTACAGCAAACAAGGTGTACCAATTTCAGCAAGAAGCAGTTCAAATATGCAGGCACTATAAGCCTTTAATCAGAAATTCCCAGCTCAGAAGGGCAGAGTCCAGCCTCTCCTCCCACAAGAGTGCAGACCATGAACCCTCTTAATGTAAAATAACTAGCCTGAAGCCCAAGTGCTTAAACCAGAATTAATACACTTTTAGAATAACAGACACTGAGCCCTCAGTCAGCAGTTCCCAACTTAGAAGGATGTAAGCTACCTGTCCTGCCACTGCAGTGCAGACCACAAACCTTCTTAATGTAAAACAACTGGTCTGAAGCCCAAGTGCTTAAACTAAAAGGCTTAGAATGAGTTACACCAAGCAGTAATAAATACAATTGAGTACTTTTAAGATGACGCAAAAGCAAAATAAAGTAGGAAGAAACACAAATACAGTAAAAGCAGATAACATTTTTTTTTTTTTTTGTTGAGTGAGCAAATGAGATGGGCGCAGGAGTTACAGGACAGAAACAAGTGCAAATGCAGGCCTTCAAATCAGAAAGTTGAGAGAGATGGAAGACCGCCCAAACGGCCAATAACTACAAATTCTGGGCCAGAACCACTCCTTATGTGGTAGACAGGTTACCTAATGCTTACCACTCCCACTGATAAGCTAGAAGGCTTCCCTCCAACACAGAAAGGCTTGGGGGGCTCAGAAGCTTACAAACAGTCCTGGATACAGCAAATCTGTATCTGGAACACTAATTACAGGAAAGGTAGGAAACAGGCTTACAATTTTTTTTTTTCAGAAAAGTAGCAAAAACAGTAGTAAAAACAATTCACATGCAGTGCAAGCTGGCACACTTGAGTATGTAGCAATATTAGTCCACACACAGTTTGAAAAAATGTAATTAAATTAAAAAGTACTAAAAGCAAGTGCAGAAAGGGTTTATTAGGTAGAATGCGGTAAAGAGATGGGACTGGGGGAGTGTCCTAGATCAAATCTACAGTGGGGCGGGCACTGCAAAAGCCACCAAA
Source organism: Protopterus annectens (assembly GCF_019279795.1). Taxonomy (NCBI): domain Eukaryota; kingdom Metazoa; phylum Chordata; order Ceratodontiformes; family Protopteridae; genus Protopterus; species Protopterus annectens. The sequence continues at coordinate 64,961,886 of NC_056743.1, read as the reverse complement.
TGGGCTCCATTTGCCTTGAATGCATTTGCCTGCCATGTGAGCCCCCCATGCATAGTCTGATGCGTCTGTTGTCAGGGTTTGGGTGGAGGGGGGGTTGAGTGAAGGGAGTCCCTTGTTGTGGTTGCAGGCCTCTGTCCACCAAAGGAACTCTGTCCTTAGGCAAGGAATGATAGGAATTACTGTTTCCAGGTCCTGACAATGTTGACACCAGAGACTTTTTAAGTAACACTGAAGTTTCCTCATATGCAGTCTTGCATATGGAATTAGGAGAATGCATGAGGCCATGAACCCTAGGGCTTGCAGTATTTTTCTTACAGATAGCTGGGTTTGGGTGGCCAGTAGTTTGAAGTAATTTGTCAAATAAACCTGCTTTTCTAGAGTGAGGAATGCCATCTGGGAAGTTGTGTTCAAGCTTGCTCCCAGGAATACAATTTTTTGACTGGGTACCAGATGTGATTTCTTTTCGTTGATGGTATACCCCAGAGAAGTTAGGAGTCTCTTTACAAATGTGAGGTGCTGAAGTAGCAGTTCCTGACTGTCCACCTGAATAAGGCAATCATCCAAGTATGGGTAAATTTAAATGTTTCTCTGCCTGTGGTATTCAATGGCTGGTGCCAGGCACTTTGTAAATACTCTGGGCGCAAGTAGATAAGCCAAACAGAAGTGCAGAGAACTGAGCCTTCCCTGAAACGTAGATATTTCCTGCAAGATTCCCTTATGCAGATGTGCAGATAAGCTTCTTTTAAGTCTAGGGTGACCAGCCAGGAGTCCTTGGCTAGCATAGGAAGCAGCTGTTGTAGTGTAAGCATTTTGAACTTTGGTACCACCAGGAAGGTGTTGAGAATTGACAGATCCAGGATAGGGCACAAAGAGTTCTTTTTTCTGGGCACCAGGAACAGTCTGGCGTAGAAACCCTGTCCCCTTTGCTCTGTTGGAACAGGTTGAATAGCCTTGATACTGAGAAGAGAAAGTACTTGCTTTTGGGCCTCTGTCCACTGGTTTGGAGGAAGGTCTGGCCATCCTCTTAGGGTTGGCAGTGAGTGGAAATGGAATCTGTATCCCTGGGATGCAATGTTTAAGACCCATCAGTGCTGGGTAATGTATTCCCAGTTTTTTGCATGCAGGGCGAGTTTTCCTCCTAGGGATGCAAGTACTTGGGCATGGCTGGGAAGGATGAAGGACAAGTCATTGTGAACTTTTTCCATAAGGGGGTGGGGGCTTACCACTCCGTGTTTTTGAAGTGGGAGCACTCCATTGTTTAGATCTGTGCTTACCCTGAGACTGTAGTCTTTGTGGGCTGTTGCCCCTGGGTTTGGACTGAAAAGGACTGGAAAGGACCAGTTTTTTGAAGGCCAATGCCTACTTAATCTAGGTGGCTGTACCTATAAGAAATCTTTAACAGTTTGCATAGATTTAGCTTTTTCCTCCAACTTTTCAAGTTCTTCTGCTTTTGCGCCAAACAAACATTCTTGGTTTAATGGAGCATCTAGTAATTTTGCTTTGACATGGTTTGGCAAGATTTGTTCCTTCAGCCAAGTATGCTTTCTCAGAACAGACCCAGTGACAGCAGCCCTGCAAGGTGCTTCTAAGGCATCAAAAACACACTGCAAAGTATGTTTACCAACTTGGTTTGCAGAATGCATTAACTCTTGTAAATCTTTTTTTTCTGCACAGTCAGGAATCAATAACATTTTTTATTTAATTAGTTCCATAATATGTTGCTGGTACTTCAACATGTGAAACTGGCAATTTAAAGCCCTGATGGCAAGAGTTGCAGTGGTATATACCTTCTTATCCCATCTGTCTAAAGCCCTAGAATCCTTGTCCGAAGGGGGTAGGGTTTTTGGCTGTAGTAGTCTTAATACCTTTAGGTCCCTGGGAAATGGTGTCTGGATCCGCAGTAGGATTTTTAAAGAGAAATTTTTGAGAGTCAGGTACTCTATAGTACCTATCAGGCTTTCTAGGAGCTGGAGGTAAAGTAACAGGGGCAAGATTTGATTCCGTGAAGACATCATCTACAATATCCAGGACAGGTGGTATAGCTAGAGGCCTGTGCTGAGGCAAGTCTAAAAATTCCTTTGTCTCTTTTTGGACTGAGGGTAATCCTGGCATTCCCAGGGGAAATGCTGTCTTAGGGTATGCAAGGTTTCACTGAAAGAAAAGTCCTCTGGAGGGGAGGCAGAAGGAATGGAATCCTCTGCATCTGAATACTCATAGGTGGATAAGGGTATGTCCTGGTAATCAGAGGGGTCAGAGTCATCGGACTCATGGTCTGTCGAATCAGAAGGAAAATCAATTCTTTGCCTTTTAGAGGGGGAAGGCTGGCTTCCTGTAATTATAGTAATAAGGTCTTCAGCCATTCTAAGCATTTGTTTCTGAGGTATGGGAGCTTGAGAATTAAATTTGGTCGTCGGTTTCCTAGGCATAGTGTGAACTCTGGGCCTGAGAAATTTGGTAGTTTTAATAAAAAATGAAGTAGTCAGTTTAATACGAACATCGGAAGGTCTGAATACACCCTCAGAGGCCGGTGCCTGCACAGCGGCTCCAGACCCATCCAAGGTAGAGACATCCACAGGTTCCATAGTTGAAGAAGCATCTCACGGCATACCGGACTCCGAATGGGTCTCAGTAGAGGCCTGCAAATTTGTAGAAGCGGGTATCAGGGGCTGCAAAAGTGCCTCACTGAGTACCGGTGGACTGGCGACTAGATTAACGGAAGTGTTGTCAGCAGTTTTGGACCTATGGGGTCTGTCTCTGTCTTTATCCTTATGTTTTTTCAGAAGATCGGTAGTCGGATGGATTAACAAAGCCATTTCGGAATACGGAGAAGGAGAGTGAAAGAATTTAGCAACAGCCTGATGACGAATAGTTCGTGCATTGAACAAGGCACAAAACTGACAGCGAGGAAAGTCGTGGTCTGGGCCTAAACAGGTGATGCAGTAAGAATAAAAATCTCTGTGAGTTATTTGCTTTCCACAGGCAAGACAAATGTTAACTTTTTCTGATATCAGTTAGAGCAAGAAAAAAGGATCCACAATGGCGTACTTAGCTTTAGAAGAGTTCAGGTTTGAAACACGTAAAGCGAAAATTTCAGGTAGCGACCGACTGGCACTTGCGAACTGCTTCTGCTTCAGGCTTCCGCACAGCAAGAAAAGCTGATGCAATGGTGTTGGCTGCATGTTTTATACCCCTAACGACCTGACGTCATGGAAGAGACGACAGCATCCAACGCAGAAATCCCAAGACTCTGGTATTCGGGCCGACTGAGGGCTACCTGCAGGCAGATAACCCAAGTGTGATGACTGCAACAGTGAAACACGAAGAACATCTATTAAACGCTAGAGTGGAAAGACTAGAAAGAGTATTTAGTAGAATATATGTATATATACATATATGTGTGTATATGTGTATATATATATATATATATATATATATATATATATATATATATATACACACACACACACACATATATATATATATATATATATATATATATATATATATATATCAAAATTTCACTACTTAGCTGAGAGCTGGCTTGGCATGTCTTAAGAGGTATGCAGCAAATGAGATCTGAAGATAGAAGGAGAAGGGGCCCTATGGGTAGGACTTAACTCAAGATTTATTTTTCTGGTGTGAGCTTGTGTATTGGTCGAGTTGGTTCTGAGGATGGAAACGAAACCCATCACAAAGGACTGAATGAAGATTTACAACATCAGATCAAAAGCTTGCACTAAATGTAAATCAATGTATTTAAAATAAAAAATGAAATATTGAATACTTTTGTCCCACACACCACCTGGAATTTCATCAGAACATATATATATATAACAAGTCAGCTTCCTTTTAGAACTGTATGCATTACTCATTACTACACATATCCAGTTAGCTGTTACATACCTCCCTCACCATTCCACTCTACAGAAATTAAAAAATGTGATTCAATCAAATTTATCCCACACAAACAAGAAAAATATTATTCTAGATTACGTTAAACCCCATTAATTTGAGATTATAGACTGCCTCACTTAAAAACAACTGACACAGCTAGTAAAGCAACTTACCAGATCCAACCTTTTCACCAAAAAATGCTCCCGCGTTGATTTCATCTCCAACAGCCTAATCACAATCCACTCACCCACATTTAGCAATCATTGTCCCATCAGTATCTCCAGCTCCCAGACTAAAACCAAAATTAATTTATTTCAAATCTAAATCCACTGTCAGTATTACAAAATTATCTTCAGCTCTGTATTCCCATGACTGGACTCCTATTCTAGATATCACAGATCCTAACCAAACCTGTTGAAATCCTTACATACACATACACACACACACTCTCCATTCTACAAGACAATCACTTTCCCTTAATCTCTAGACTTTTTAACTCCAAACCTAAAAAGTGGCTAACCAATGAGTTAAAAATCCCTCCTCACCTCCGGGATGAATCCTGGCACTCCTGGAAATCTAATCCCACTCCAGAAAACAGGCAGCAGTATACAAAGCTGTGGAACCTGGCCAAAAAAGCCATTAGAAGGCATACAATTCATTCTATGACACAACTCGAAAACGTTTTAAAATCAACCCTAGGAAATTTTGGGAAAAAAGTCCATAACCTCACAGGGTGTAACCTGCCTCTAAATTCTACAAATACTTCCTTCAGCTAGTCTGCAGATTATTTTAACAGGCACTTTAGTGACATCCCAAAATTTACTGCAAACACCCACTAAAATGCTCCTTCATCCCACCCACTATGTCTTCCTCAATTTTTGTTTTTGAAAGATCTCATCCAAAGACATTATCCTTTTACTGGAACAAATATAGCTTGAAGGTCCCCCATGTACAGATAACCTACATCCATGGTTCATACAACACTGTTGTGACCTCATTATTGCACCCCTAAAACACATCTTTAATCTTTGTCTTACTACTAACGCCATGCCTAATACTTGGAAATATGCCATAGTAAAACCACTGTCCAAACAAAAACATCCCACACTCCCATTGCACATCTCCCCATTTCCTTCCTCCCATCCCTGTGGAAATCTTTGAGAAAATTGTCTAACTTCATCTCACAGCCTATATTATAAACTCCAACCATCTGTCACAAAAATAACACGGTTTCTGGTACAGAGGAGCATGGCCACAGCCATCTAGTCTCTGGCTGATTAATTTCTCATGTCAAGGGACAGAGGTGTGTTCTGTGGTACAACTTTTGGAGATCTCCCCACAGCCTTTGACTTAGTCACTTTTTCTCACATTATCCACATTTCAGAAGTAGGCATTAGCCCTGATGCCATCCCCTTGTTCCAAACTCATCTGACTAATCACCATTTCTCAGTGAACTGTATCTCCTGTACCACTCTGTCTTTCCTCTAATCTCCACTATTCAAAGTATGTCCCTCAAGGATCTATTCTTGTTTCCCTTCTGTTCTCTATATACATGAATAGACTTCCTCTCAATCTTTCTTCCCTTTTTGTTCTCCTTTACGCAGATGACGTGGTCTTCTGTTACGCTAATAATTCCCTAATGACTTCACAGCACGATCTACAATCTTACTTCAATCAGCTCAGTGAGCGGATTACTACTAAAAAACTCATACTAAATAAGTCCAATTAAAGCTATGCTTTTTGGTACTAAACAAAAACCCACAGATCCAAAGAAGTTTTAACAATCTATGATCACAACCACCAGCCCTGAGAGCAAGCCTCTTCCTTCAAGTATCATGGTCTTTGGTTAGACCCCTCACTCAACTTCCACCGGCATCTTGGTAAAAAGAAGTTATGTCTTATCATAATGTTCCATCTGTGTTGTTGATCTTCTTTCATTCATCACTGATGGGGTTCAGTTCCGAGCCCTCTGAGCCAAGTCAGCCCAATACCAAGCTCGTCCCAGCCAAAAACTCTCGAGCTAAGTATCTACCCATAGTGCCCTTCTCCCTGTTACCTCAGATTAAGTTTGCCCATGTTGTACTAGGAAAGCAGAGGCCATTTCTGCGCAAATGCCCTAAGTCACCACTTGGAACCAAAGTATCCCCCAGGAGCCTTTGGTGGGGGAAGGAGGGTGGGAAGTGATGAATGAAAGATCAACAACACAGATGGAACATTATGGTAAGACATAACTTCTTTATCTGATGTTGTTAATCTTCTTTCCATTCTTCACTGATGGGCAGAATCCCCAGCTACCTTGTGATCCTTGGGCTGCCCTTATGGAAGAACGTTCCTGAGCACCATTGAGCCAAAGGCAGCTCTCCCTCTGGAGGCCACATCCAATTTGTAATGATTGATAAAAGTGTGGGGTTTAGCCCAAGTTGCTGCTGCACAGATATCATCCATAGAAGCTCTGGAATGGAAGGCTACAGAAGTTGCCATAGATCTAGTAGAATGGGCTATAACATTCTGTGGCATAGGTTCTTTTGCAAGTGAGTAAATGTAGCGTATGCAGTCCCTTAACCATTTTGACAAAGTGACCTTGGAGACAGAATTTCCAATTCTAGACCCAGAGAAGAAAATGAAAAGTTGGTCAGTTTTACATATTGCTTTGGTCCTGTCTAAATAAAATCTCAATTGTCTGTCCATATCCAAGGAATGTAAACAGTATTCCCCTTTGTTAGAAAAATTCAGGAAAAATACTGGCAAATCAATGTACTGATTGATGGAAAAGTCCAAAACAACTTTGGGGAGGAAAGATGGATTTGTCCGAAGTGATACTCTGTCCTTGTGGACGATTAGATAGGGCCTTTTGGTGCCTAGTGCCTGAAGCTCAGAAATGCGTCTGGCTGACGTGATGGCTACCATGAAAAGGGATTTCCATGACAAGGATTTGAGGTCACACTTCACTGCAGGTTCAAATGGAGGTTGCGTTAAAGACTGGAGAACTAACATGAGGTTCCATGGCTCTATAGGTTGTCTGACTGGAGGCCTAATGTGGGAGACCCCTTTGAGATATGTTTTGCATAACTGAAGCGAGATGAGGGGAGAACCATCCAACCCATTATGATAGTTTGAGATAGCTGCTAGATGTACTCGTATGGCAGGAGCTGCAGCTCCATCATCGAAGCATTTAGATAGGTATTGTAAAACTGCTGTGACAGGAGCCGAATATGGATCCAGCATCTTTTTCTTTGACCAAATAGAGAACCTTTTCTATTTGTCTAGATATAGTCTTCTGGTGGATGGTTTATGAGAGGCCAGAATAATGACACAAACAGGTGAGGTGAGGTCATCCAGCCTGGCGATTAAGGGAAGTGGAGAAACCAAGCTGTCAGCTTGAGACTGGATAGGTTTGGGTGACTCAACCCTTGGAGGTGAGAAATTAGGTCTGGAAGAGGGTCCAATAATCCACGGTCGACAAAATAGCTGAGGCCAAAGGAAGGGGAACCAAACTTGTCGAGGCCAAAAGGGGGCTATGAGGATCACTTTGCATTTCAACTGAATAGCTTTCTTTATGAATTGGGGTATCAGAGGAATGGGGGGATAGGCATATAGCAGTCCCATGGGCCACTCGTGAATCAGAGGACTCCCCCTTTGGGGGGAATAGAGCAAAATAGCTGCTGCATTTGTTGTTTGACAGGGAGGCAAATAGGTCACAGCAAGGCTAGCCCCAATGGCTGCAAATTTTTGCCTCTACTTCGGGATTGAGAGGCCACTTGTGAGCCAGGAGAAAACATCTGCTCAACTTGTCTGCAATCACGTTGGAATTCCCCAGGATATACATTGCTATCAGAAAGCTGTTGGAAGCTATCGCACACTGCCAAATTCTCATGGCCTCTCGATACAGGGGATAGGACTTGGTTCCTCCTTGCTTGTTGATGTACCAGACTACTGACATGTTGTCTGACTGGATAGCAATCATTCCAGAAGGACAAACAGTTTGGAATGCTTGCAATGCTAACAGCACTGCTCTCAGTTCTAGAACATTGATATGCAGGTTGGCCTCCAATGTGGACCATGTGCCTTGGACTGTCTTTCCCTGGAAATGGCCCCCCCATCAGGGAAGCATCTGTGGTCACAATGGCTTTGGGCTGGGGGGCTGGAATGGCCGGCTGCAAAGTTCTGTGTCTGGCCTCATCCACCAAAGAAGGTCCTGCTTGCAAGAATTGATTATCTGAATTTGAAAGCATACAGGGTGGTAATTCAGAGACCATTGAGAGAGTAGAAGCCATTGAAGTATTCGCAAGAGGCACTATTGATATGGATGCTGCCATGGATCCTAAAACCTGAAGACCCTCTCGCTGAGACTTTGTTTTGACAGAGTATCACCCAGAGCTGGAGCCTCAATCTCTGAAGTCTGTGAGCGACACCAGACAAGAGCAGGTGTCGAAGACTGCTCCAATGAATTCTATGTTCTGGACTGGAGCAAGATTGGATTTTTTCCAGTTTACAGTTTTCCCCAAAAGTTTCACCAGGGAAAGAGTGTATTGCAGGGCTGTTACCAGAAGATGCTTGGTGGGGAGTGGTAAGAAGTCAATCATCCAAATACGGAAACACCCAGAATCCTTGCAGTCTCATGTGAGCTGTAACCACTGCCATGCACTTTCTGAACACTCTGGAGGCTCTAGAGAGTCTGAACGGCAGGGCATGAAACTGGTAATGATTGACTCCTAGCCAGAAGTGAAGTAGACTCCTGGAGCGTTTGTCCATTTTGATGTGGTAATACACATCCCAGAGATCTGTCGAGTACATCCAATTGCCTTCCTTTAGAAATGGGAGAATGGACTGAACAGTGACCATCCAAAATTTGGTTTGGGCAACAGTTTTGTTCAAATTGCTGAGATCCAGAATGGGTCTCCAGTCCCGTCTTTTTTGGCACCAAAAAGAATCTTGAGTAAAATCCGGATCCACATTGGTCTGGTAGGACTAATTGGATGACTCTTTTGTGATACAACTTGTTTATTTCTGCAGCTGCTTCTTCCCTTTGACTGGGTGGAATGTTGGGAAGTTTTGTTGGAAGTTTTGGATAAGTGATTTGGGGAATGGTGTAACCTCTGGTTATGATCTTCTGCACCCAATGATCGGTGGTTATTGAATGCCAGGCATCTTGGTGCAGAGAGAAATTACCCCTGACTGCTTCCAGAGGAAAGCAATTGGGACGCTCTTCAGGAGTGCTGATAAGGCTGCCCACAGAAAGAATCCCTGGGTCCCTGATTATGTGGACCCCCTCTGCCTCGGTAGGGGCGTCTTCCAGAATTGTTACACCCTCTGCCCCTGGGGGTATCATCATCACGTGTGGCATGGAAAGGATCCTGAGATTTTTATGCCACATTTTGCCACTCATATGTTTCCTGAAAAAGGAATGTTGAGGAATGGAAAAACGTAGACCTATGCCAGACAGTGTCCCAACATCCTTCTCACACCTGGCCAGAGTGTCCTTTACCTTGTGGCCAAAAAGGGAAGATGCTTCAATGGGAGCATTCAAGAAGGAAGACTTGAAAGGGTCTGCAAAGTCACAGAGGGGCATCCAGGGATGGCATCTCATAACTATACCTAAACCCACACAGTTCTAGCTGCCCCTTCAGTTGAGTGTGAGAACAACCTCATGGACGAATTGGAGATTGATTCCAGGGTTACAAGCTGTGAGACAACTTTATCCCTTACCTTGTAAGACACCTGTCCTGTGAGTGTTCCAGAGAGTTCGGAAACAAAGTCTCTTTGGATCCTCGTAAAATGTGCCAAGTAATTCAGGGACTGTATGGCAAAGGTCATTGAAGCAAAGACTTGCTTCCCTAATATGTCCACGGCCTGAGACTCTTTGTTGGGTGGGTGAACAGTATGACTCTCTTTGGCAAGATCCTTTTTCGTGGCCGCCGCCACCACCATAGCATCAACTGGTAAATCTCTGGACCAATGTGGGTTTTCTTTGGGGGAGAAAGTATCTTGTCAGGTCTCCGAGGGATCGACTCAACAGAATCAGGGTTCTTCCAAGCGCACTGCACCACGAGTTGTACTAGTTCGTCTGCAGGCGGGATCACCCAAGAGGTAGATGGCCATGCACAGAAAGCCTGTAGAAACATGGACTCATCAGAAGAAGGGTTAGTGGGCTTTCAGTCACCCCTCTGTTTCAACATTTCAATGATGTCTTCAAAGGAGACATCCTCAGATGGTGACCGTGGGGACCCTTCACTGTCATTTAAATCTGTGTCCTCTGTTAGAGAGACTTCAGGAGAGTCTACATGCTTCCTCTTGCATGATCGCTTCCATGGCAGCTTTTGAGGAGGAATTTTGAAGAGGGGGCACCCTGCAACAGAGGGTCCTGCGGCTTTCCTGCCCTGTGTTCTGGGGAGGTGTCCTGTGACAGCTGTAGCACAGAGGGAGAGGTCTGGGGTTCCAATGTCAGTGGAATACTTGCAGAAGCAAGTGCCTTCTCCATAGCTCGGAAAGCAGGTCCACCCAAAGAGGGATGGGAGCTCGGAATTGAGAAGGACAACCTCAGAACCGGGGTCACATCCTGCTCCATCAAACCCAGTCCCAAGGATGGAGCCTCAAGCAGGATCGGTGCAGGCAGGACTGCTGGCACCATGGATGGAACTGTAGAAACACTCCGAACCATGCCACAAACTGAGGAGCCTGCAGCCCAATCACAGGGTTGAGGAAGGCTCGGTTCAGCGGGGACCGAAGGCCAAAGGGACAGTCCTGGAGCCCAAGTGAGGTCCACTACAGGCGCCAAGATGGGGGGGTTCTGAAAAGGACATCAGAGCAGAAGGCTTTGGAACCAGTATGGTCAAAGGAGGAGAGTAGGATGGAGTCCGTGGAGAAGTCAACCAAAGTCCTGCAGGAGGATGGGTCCTAGAAGGGGTGGGTATGTGGGTATCTCCCTGGCTGTCAACAGCTGGTCCACAAGACGCACCACATCAAGTTCTGAAAGGCCCCTGGTGGATCTATTGGATACTCCCGATGGGAAGTCAGGTCATTCTAAGAATGGACTGTACACCTGTCCTAGAAATGGGTCTGTAGATGGAGAATATCGGGTCTGTGGTGTGAAATCTACTAGCACCGATGTCTTAAGTTTGGAGACTGGAAGCAGTGGAGTCAAATTCATATTTATTGGGACTGTAAAAGGGCTCGGTGCTGAAGCACTCAGAGCCGACTCAAAAGGTTAGAAGAAATACCAACGATGGTATTCAAGAAATACCACAAGGGTAGAGAGAAAAGGCCATACCACCAATGGTACTTAAAAAGTTTAGCAAACAGGTAGAAACAGAGTGAAAGGTCTAAATATAGCTGTAAGAATATAGAAATATCAATATAAACCACAAGCGAAAGGAAAAAATACAAAATATCCTGAGAGCTATCAAAAAGTTTTCACTTAACTGAGAGCTCGGCTGAAACACGGCTTTATGGCTTACACGGCAAATGAGATCTGAGGTAAAAGGGAGAAGGGCACTATGGGTAGAAGCTTAGCTCGAGAGTTTTTTGCTGGCGTGAGCTTGGTATTAGGCCAACTCTGTTCTGAGGGGTGGGAACCGTACCCCATCAGTGATGAATGGAAAGAAGATTAACATCAGATTACATGTTAAAAAAGTAATCCCTTACTTTTCTAGCAGAAAAATATGGCCCCTCACATTTCACCAGGTCTGCAATACAGAAAAGAATCCTACTCCCTCAACCCGAATTCAGCGTCCCTCTTAATATATCAGTAGTTGCTACTATAAATTCCGCAACTATTCAAACATTAGAAAACAAAATATGTGGATTTATTTCACACTCCCCAACAAATGAACACCACTGTGTAACACTAAAAAAGGGAGACTGGCTCCCAGTTAACTAAAGAGCAGAACTACTCCTAGCGTCTCAATTGTTCAAGCTCCTACATGAACATGCTCCCTCCTTTAACATCAAAACTAATATGACATACCCCACATACAACCTAAGAAACTCGAACACTCAAGCCCCTTAAACATAAGTCCCACACTCCGAGCTACGTCTCTAACCATGCATTGCCAATTCTTGGACCCAAACTGTGGGAGTCCCTTCCACATGAAATTAAAGACTCATTCTCTTATTCCAAGTTTTGTTATTTTCTAAAATCACATTTAGTGAAACGAGCTGAATGTACTTGTGACCCTTCAGATCACATCACATAAGTCTACTTTAGTTCTCCCATGCTCTAACTCAATCACTAAGATCCTTTGCTCCTTTTTACATCTCTAATTTATTCTGCTCTAATTTAGCGAATGTTTTGTAATGTTTGCACATACAAGAAATGAATATATTGGATTTATTGTGTTCAAAGTATTACTCTACCATTGTACAGTTTTACTGTCAATTATGTGTTCTTGCAATCTTATCTGTTTTGCAAGTCTGGTCAGTTGTTGACCACAGGATGAGACCGAAATTGGTCAGAACTGATCAATGCTATTCAATGATTAACAATTTCAAATAAATAAAGTAAATTAAATAAATTCCTTCTGTTACACCATGGAAATCCACATCTCCCCCACATCCCCCACAAAGGTAACCACCTTGAAAAACTTCTCCAAAGCTGACTTTGGGCTCCTAAAAACAGAGGTGGCTAACTTTACGACACCCATGCTAATGGAAAATAGCTTGCATGACTGCCGAGTCATACACCAGTGCACTGCACGAACATGTACATAAATGCATGAAACTAGCTATACCCAACAGAACCAAGACACTCTCCTCCAAAAAAAGAAAGCTAATCTGGTGGTCCACTGCCATTAATAAACTCTACAACAGAAGGAAGATACTGTTGCAGAAAAGGTGAAGTCCCAAGACTGAAAAACTCCCTTATTAGCATCAATAAAAAGCTGAGATCCCTCATCAAATACTCTAAAGTCAGCTATGAAGGCAGAATTGCGGCAGATACTAAAAAACAATCACAAAGCCTTCTATATTTATATCAAGAACTGCCATAGCAATACCCAGATTTGCACTGAGTTACTGCACAATGGTGCCTCCTGTACTGAGCCAACAGATATTGCCAACATACTGGCCGACAGATTCACTGCCAACTTTACTCCCCCAAGGATCAATTGCAATACAGGAAGAATGTCAGGCACCCAGCATTACTGGAGCACAGGTTAAAGCTGCATTGTCCAAGGCCAAGAATACAGCTTCCAAGGGACCCGATAATATTCCTGGCTGTGTTCTACATCAACTACAAAGCAAACTGGCACCACATCTGTGTGCCCTGTTCAGTCATGACCTTACCTCAGGTTTGTTCCTACTGAATTGGTGCACTGCTACAGTCATCCCTCTCCATAAAGGGGAGCAACTACAGACCCTGGGAATTATCACCTCATTAGCCTGACGAGTGTGATATGTAAAGCTATGGAGACCATCATCATGGATCTGATTAACAAAGATATAGGAAATCTCCAAACTCTAGACCCCATGCAATTTGGCTTTGTGAAAGGGAGATCATGCCTGCTCAACCTGGTTGACTGCTTTGAGTTAGTCATCAGGGCTGTGGATGAAGGTAAGGTATTGCATACAGCCTACCTCGATCTGGCCAAGGCCTTTGATACCATTCCTCACTCGGGAATTATTGATAAACTCACCAAACTAGGATTCAACCCCTATATCATTAGCTGGGTTGCAAATTGGCTCACAGATAGAACAACCAGTGTGAAAGTAGTAGACTCCAAGTCAGACTGTCGACCAGTCATGAGTGGAGTCCCACAGGGTTTGGTCCTGAGTCTTCTCCTGTTCAGCATCTACTTCTCAGAAGTCCAGGCCAACACAAAGGAACTCTGGCTGACCAAGTTCGCAGATGACTGCAAGCTGGGAGCCATTATTAACTCCCCAAGTGATGCAGACATCCTACATAAAGGCCTCACTGAGACCAATAACTGGTGTCAAAACCATGGCCTTAAGCTTAATGCCAAAAAATGTGTCTTCATCCCCTTTGGTAAAAACTCAGTTCCCACTAATTACCACATTGATGGGAGTCCACTGAACACTGAAGGTGTTGTAAGAGATCTGGGGATGCAGGTTAATAGCAACCTCTCCTTCAACCACCACATTTCCACTGTGGTCAGAAAGCCCTTCTATGTGGCACATCTCATTACCAAGGGTTTTGCATCCAGGAAGAAAGAGGTAATCATCTCTCTCTACTCTTCCCTCATTAGACCAATCATTGAGTATAATGCCCCACTTGTCATGTACCTCACTAGACACCTGCAACAGCTGGAGAGGCCACAGAAGTACATCACGAAGAGGATCCTAGGCATTAAACACATGTCCTACACAGACAGACTCAAAAGACTCCGGCTATTCTCTGTCTCATATCGCCTACTTAGAGGTGATCTTTGCCTGACTCACAAAGCCATGTCAGACACAGCTCTGTTAGAAATGCTACATCTAAAGGAATCCCAATACCCCCACACCACAAGCTCCGGAGACCTCAATCTCATTACCATAATCAACAGAACATGCTGGAGGGACTGGTTCCTCACCCAGAGACTGCCCATGCTGTGCAACAGACTTCCCATACATGTCAAGCAGAGCACCTCACTGTCCCTCTTCAACAGAAATCTTTTTTTTTAAATAACTTTATTGATTTTCAAAAAGACAAAAATGTAAATTCTGCTAGAATGCGAATAATTCAAATAAAAAACTATATACAATATATACATATGGCCTATATGAAAAAATAAGGGGATATTTAATTAGAGAGAATTAGTTACACAATTACAAAAATATCAATGTATTTTCTTCTAGTACTAAGAGATTGTGGAAATCTTTAGAGTCTCGATTAGAGAAAGAACTTTCTTCCAATGGTTGTTGATCCATTTATTATGGAAGATTCTTGCTTATTTTACCTTTATTTCCAGATGTATTGTTTCTTCTAGTAAAGTCTTAAATTTTTGAATATTGGGTTCAGAAGGAGTTTTCCATTTTCTTGTAATACATTTTCTAGCAATTGCTAGAATAGTCCATAAGAGATATAAATTATTTTTGCTCAAAACATTTGTTTCAGTAATATTCAGGAAAATCAGAGATTTAGTGAATACAAAGGAATCTGTAAAAATAGCTTGGAGGAAATTACCAATCTCCTCCCAGAATTTTTTAATTTTATTACAATCAAAAATATGTGAATCAAATCAGCATTACAATTTTGTGAACATCTCCAACATACCAAGTGTTTAGAAGAATTCATTTTAGCT
The DNA here is from genome assembly GCF_019279795.1 of Protopterus annectens. NCBI lineage: Eukaryota > Metazoa > Chordata > Ceratodontiformes > Protopteridae > Protopterus > Protopterus annectens. The sequence goes on along the minus strand of NC_056743.1, from coordinate 64,946,755 downwards.
ATCCTATTGGGAGTGTAAAAAGCTCTATGGAGGAACTTCCAGGAAAAAAAATCTTCCAAGCTTGTAAATTGGAGGTCAATTTGACAGAGTACAGTAAATTAATTTTACTTTCAGAAGAAAGATTAATTAAGCGACCTTTAGTGATAAAGTTCCCAAAAATTTGTTTTGGATTAACTTTATAGATTATTAAATTTTTATATAGCTTTGATGTTAAGTTAGACCAGTTATGGTTATTATAGATCATTTCTTGGATAAAGAAAATTAATTGTGGTTCAGTTTTGAAAGAGGAATTGTTGATTATTCTGCATAATTCTTGAGCATAAGATAAAATGCTTTGGAGTACAAGCCAATCTGTATTTGGAATATCAAAGGTGTTTATTATTTGTTGTATGTTTAATACTGATGAGTTCCTAATACAATGTTGCCAGCAGGTAAATATTTTTAGTTCCCAGTTGTTTAATATGTTTTCATGTAATTTGTTAGGAAAGTGTTTAGTTATTTTAAAGGAAATTAAGAGTTCCCACCATAATTTAATGTCTAAGTTTGAGTTTATGAAGGATCTAAATGAATTGTAAATGTAGTTTATAAAGGTTTGAGTTGGTGGGATTCAGAACATTAAATTGTAGATTAACACACAATATTTTCCAAAATTTGTTGATTTGATCATCTGGAAGGGGCATTTTTTGCTAGTTTATTCTCATTTAAAAAAATGTAAATATGAAGAGATTTCCAAGTGGATAAAAATTTTCGGTCTATCCATTTGAAAACTAATTTGAAAACAGAGGCCTTGATATATGTCTCTAAGTCTGGGAAATTAATTCCTCCCAATTCCCAGGGTCTAATATGATGAGCATAGGCTATCCTTTTTCGTTTATGAAAGTAGAGAAAATTTAAAAGGATTTTATTAATGTCTTGTATTAATTTTTTATTTGGTAACATTGGTATGGCTTGAGCTATATAGTTTATTTTTAGTAATAATTCCATCTTTATTAATTGGAGTCTATCTTTAAACTTTGGAAACAATTTGTTCCTTTTATCTGTGAGTAGTTTTAAAATAGTTGGAATGTTTTTTATAGTTTGTAGACAAAGTATTACTGATATTATCACATTAAGTAGGTAATTTATAGAAGTGACCTGTTTTCCTATTAAATGGACTGGAGTTATAAGAGAGTTTTGTTTTTTATTTAAATGCATATAGTTAGATTTTGTTTCACTTATACGTAAACCTGAGCTATCAAAAAACTTTTTAGTTTGTAGATCCAATTCCTTGAGAGAATCCTGTGAGACACTCAGAGTTAAGAGTATGTCATCTGCAAAGAGCATGATTTTGGAGTTAAATTGATCATATATGTCTATGCCTTTAATTTTTGGGTTTTGACGTATTGTAAAAGCAAATAATTCTATTGCAAGAGCAAATAAAATGGGCGACATAGGACAGCCTTGCTTAGTGCCTTTGAATATTTTAATGGATTCTGAAGTAAATGGGCTGGGGTTTACATAAGCAAGATTATTTGTATATAGTTTTTTGTCAAAGTAATGAAATGAGAAGGAAAATTAAAGATTTCTAGAGCTTTGAAGAGATAATCCCATTTCAGTGTGTCAAAGGTTTTTTCAATATCAAGAGCAATTAGAAGAGCTTCTCGGTTATCCCTATTTAAAATGTCAATGAGGGACAGTATTCTTAGAATATTATCATAGGTGTGTATATTGTAAATAAAACCAGACTGATCATTATTTATAATATATGTTAAGGATTTTTAATTCTGTTAAGGATGGATACAAAAATCTTATAGTCATTATATAGTAGAGAAATTGGTCTATAGGAGCTGCACAATTTTGGATGTTTATTTTCTTTTAATGTGGGAGTGATTAAAGAATATTTCCAAAAGGGTAGTATTATATTTTCAGTTTGTATTACATTTAAAGTTTCATGAAAAATTGAGATGGCTGAGGATGGGAGTATCTTATATAGTTCCATTATAATTCCATCTATTACAGGGAATTTGTTATTTTTGCTTTCTTTAATTTTATCAGCTATTTCCTTAAGAGAAATTTGTTTTAAAATCTCAGATTTTAATTTATCTGGGATTTTGTTTATTTTAGATAAGCTTATATCTAGATCTATGTGATCAGAATGTGCTATATTATTGAATTGGTGATCAGAATAGTGACATTTAAAAGCTTCAAGAATATCACTAATGTCTAATACTACTTTATTATTTCTCCCTTCTTGGATGATTTTTGCGATATTATTATATGAGGCTTGTCTTTTAACTCTCATTGATAAATTATGCAAATGTTTAGATGACATTGAGTGCAAATTAATTTTTAATTGTTCTAATGCCAAATTTGTTTTATGGGTTAATATTTCATTATATTTGTTATTTGTCTGTAATTGTTTTTGGATCTGGTAAATTATCTTTATTAATGTTTATGAGCTTATTTTGAATATTATGAAGTTCCAATCCCATTCTTTAGTCTTATTTTTAAACCAAGCAAGTATTTTGCCATATAGGTAAGCCTTTAGCGTATCCCATAAGATTGTCAAACAAACGCCATCTGACTGGTTGATGTATAGAAAATTTTGAATTTCAGAATCTAACCATGGATTAAATTGTATTAATTTGGTGATGTATGCCAGTATTCTTGTTGTGAAGGTCAACCTCTTAAAGTCAGTTTCAAGTTTTAAAGTAAGTGAATTGTGATCCAAAAAGGAGCAAGGGATTATGGAAAAATTAATTATTTTCATATTCAAATCTTGAGATACATAAAGTTTATCAATTCTGGTTTGAGTGCCAAATCTATAGTCCCTATGAGAAAAGGATAGTGAGTTATCATCCTTATATCTGTAATTGTCAATTAAATTTAGATTTTCGCACCAATTTCTTAGAGCTTTACCTATAGAAGTAAGGCAAAAATAATTTTTATTCAAGGTTTCAAAGATGTCTAGAGTACAGTTAAAGTCCCCCTGCTAGGATTAGGTTACCCATGTAAACTTTGTTAATTAACTCTAAATGTTTCCTGACTGTTCCTATCCCTATACCAGGAAAACAATAAGACTTAACAAGTGTCCATATTCTAATATTAAATCTTATTACAATTGCTGTAAGTCCTTTATCTTCATAATTATGGATAATTTGGGGAATGATGACATTCTTCCTCCAAAGTAATAGAACCCCTCTTCTTTTTTCTTGTATGAAGAGTGAGATAATCTTGATGAGTGGATGGGTAATAGAAAGTTCACACCGGGATCATTCCATTGGCTCTACTTGATAGAGGCACTGGGAGCTAATGTCTGGCGGCATGATGTCAGGGCACTTCTCTGGGCTAGGCTTGTAAAGGCTCTAGGGCCATTAGCTTAGTACACACCTATTAACCTGTGAACATTTAGGCATGAGTAACTTAAAAGTCAATACTGGACTGCTTACTTTATTTTTATGAATAAGCTTTTTCTTCATTTGTAGAAAACTCAAACTACCCTCTTTGGGTGACCAAGTAATCACTTAGTGGGGTGTCCCACTGGTAAACAAAGATTCAGAGAAGGATACTGACAAATTCTATAAATTGTTTTCTGATAAATGGAAGAAAGAATACAGCCATTATATTTTCAGTCATATGAATTTGGTCAATTGCTTAGTTCAGATTTGTTATCATTGTATTTGCTTAACAGAGAAAGTACAGTTGTGTCCACTTACCATAAATGTAGATGTTCGAGTGTATTTTACTGTTGCAGTCATTACATTTGGGTTTTCTGCTTGCAGTAGTCCTCAGTCGGCCTGATTAACAAAGTCTTGGGTCCTACGTCAGTTGCTGTCTCTTCTTCCATGACGTCAGGTCGTCAGGGGTATAAAACATGCAGCCGATGTCATTGCATCAGTTTTTCTTGCCCCAGATCTCAGGAGCGCCCCTAATGGGAAGCAATTAAATTTATAAATATACAAGGTTATACCTCAAACAAAAAAGCAAATGCACCAAAAAGCTTTTAAGCATTGAAAAGGAGAGAAGAGGTATAGCTAAACGAAGTCAGGGGGCTGGTGGGAGGGTAACCAGGACTGCAACAGTGAATACACTTGAACATCTACATTTATGGTAAGTGTACACAACTGTACTATGTTCTTCATGTTTCACTGTTGCAGTCATTACATTTGGGTAGATTCCCAAAGCTAAGGATGGGAGGAGGAATTTAGATAGCATTAGGACCAGCTATAAGGCCCTGCAAAATTGCAGTGGCAAAGCCAGGTCTGGATTTAGAGAAAATTGGCAAATGGTAATGCTTGGTGAAAGTATGTACAGAGCTCCAGGTAGCAGCTTCTAGGATGTCCCTGGTAGGTACGCCTCTGAGAAAGGCTGTAGAGGTAGATGCAGCCCTGGTTGAGTGGGATCTGATCCCCTGTGGGATAGGTTTTCCATGGTGCTTATAGCAAAAATGAATGCAATGGCCTATCCATTTGGAGATGGTTCACTTTGAAATAGCCTTCCCCTCTGTCCCTGCAGCAAATACCACCAGCAGTTGTTCAGATTTCCTTTGAGGTTTAGACCTGTCCAAGTAGAATCTAAGTTGTCTGTGCACATCTAAGGCATGTAGTATCCATTCCACTTTGTTCTGTGGATTAGGAAAGAAGGTAGGCAAATGAATGGACTGATTAAAGGCCACACTGGATACCACCTTTGGCATGAAAGAGGAATTGGTCCTGAGGGACACCCTGTCCTCATGAAAGATGATGAAAGGCTCCACTGCCATAAGGGCCTGTAATTCAGATACCCTTCTTGTTCAAGTGATGGCTAAAAGGGAAGCTGTTTTCCAAGAAAGGAATTTTAAATCTGCAGTAGCAGCTGGCTCGAAAGGAGGAAGTGTGAGTTTCTCCAATACAAAGTTAAGGTCCCAGGCTGGAGTTGGAGCTCTCCTGGGTGGTCTTAAATTTTTGGCCCCTCTGAGGAACTGCTTGAGCAGTGGAAGAGAGAAGAGGAGAGGTTCTGTGTTATAATGAGCTGAAATGGTTGAGGAGTGAATTTTTATTGAGGAAAAAGACAGGCCCTTGTGAAGCATCTCAGTTAAGTATTGTAAAATCTGAGGTAAATTGGGCACTGCTGTGCTCATCCCTTGAGATTGGTTCCAGGCACAGAATCTTTTCCATTTTTCAGCATAAGATTTTCTAGTACTAGGCCTCCTTGCTTCTAAAATGACATCCATCACCGGTTTACTGAGGGATGATAAAGGAGAGCTTAGGTAATTAGCCAGGCTGCTAGGTTCAGTGTTTGAAGCTGAGGGTGCAGAATCTGGTTCTCCTGCTGAGACAGCAGGGTAGGAGTCTGAGGCAGGTGCCATGGGGCCAACAGTGACACACTGCGCAGGAGGGGGTACCAGTGTTGGCGTGGCCAGGCTGGTGCAATCAAAATCATCCTTGGTTTGTCTTGTTTGATCTTTAGTAGTACTTTGGAGAGCAGAGGCAGAGGAGGAAAGGCATAACATGATAGGTTTTTCCAGCAGAAGGACAGAGCATCCACTTTCCAAGCTTGTCTGTGGGGAGACCTTGCACAACATTTTTTCAGTTGATAGTTCTGAGGGGAGGCAAACAGGTCTATAACTGGGCTCCCCCATTTGCTTGTCAACATGTTGAAAATCCTTCATTCCAGTTTCACTCGTGTGGGTCCATGAAGGTTCTGCTTAGTCCATCTGCCAGTGTATTTAGTTTTCCTGGCAGGAATTGAGCTTGTAGATGTACTTGGTAGCTCAAGGCTGTGTTCCACAATGCCATGGCTAGTCTGCAAAGGGGGTAAGAATGTGTACCCGCCTGCTTGTTTATGTACCACATAACAGTGGTGTTGTCCATCTTTACCATTAATTATCCTGGAAGAATGTGGTCCCTGAAGGCTGTCAGAGCATTCTGTACAGCTAACATTTCTTTATGATTGATGTGAAGGTGCATTTGAATCGGGTTCCACTTGCACTGAATGCCAGGTGCGCCCCCCCCTCCATGCATAGTCTGATGCGTCTGTTGTTAGGGTTTGGGTGGCAGGGGGTAGTGTAAATGGTTGTCCCTTGTTTTGGTGGCAGGCCTCTGCCCACCAAAGGAACTCTAGGCATAGACAAGGAATTATGGAAATCATTGCTTCTAGATCCTGAGAATGTTGACACCATAGGCTTTTTAGATACCATTGTACTTTCCTCATATGCAGTCTTGCATATGGAATTAGAAGAATGCAGGAGACCATGAACCCCAAGGCTTGTAGTATTTGCCTTGCAGATAGCAGAGTTTTTGTGACCACTTGTTTGAAGTAGGTTGTCGAGTGAATTTGTTTCTCTGGCATGAGGAAAGCCATCTGGGAAGTTGTATTCAAGCTTGGTCCCAGGAATATAATTTGTTGACAGGGTACCAGGTGTGATTTCTTTTCATTTATGGTGTACCCCAGACAAGTTAGCACCCTCTGTACAAAAGCCAGATGATTCAAAAGTATGTCCTGGTTTTCTGCCTGAATTAGACAATCATCCAGGTATTGGTATATTTGAATATTTATTTGCCTGCAAAATGCAATGACTGGAGCTAGGCACTTTGTGAATACCCTGGGCGCAGTAGATAAGCCAAAGGGCAGTACAGAGAACTGATAGTGCATGTAGCCTGCTTTGAAGCATAGGTATCTTCTGCAAGATTCCCTGATTGGGATGTGCAGGTAGGCTTCCTTTAAATTTAGTGTTGCCAACCAGGCATCTTTGCTTAGCATAGGAAGCAACTGGTGAAGAGTCAGCATCTTGAATTTTGGAATCAGCAAAAAGGTGTTTAGAGTAGGCAGGTCCAGGATAGGACACCATGAATTGCCTTTTCTGGGTACCAGGAAATATCTTGAGTAGAAACCTTGTCCCTTTTCCTCTTCTGGTACCAAATGAACAGCCCCTATGCTTAAGAGAGAGAGAGTACTTGATTTTGGGCCTCTGCCCACTGATTTGGAGGTAGATCTGGCCAACCGCTTGGAGTTGGTGATGTGTGGAAGTGAAATCTGTGTCATTGTGACACTATATTTAAAACCCATTTGTCCTGGGTAATGAGTCCCCAGTTCTTTGCATGAAGTGCAATCTTTCCCCCCAAAGGGGCAGTCAGTTGAGAAGTGCTTGGAAGTTTTAAAAATAAGTCATTGAGACAGTTTACCATGGGGGGGAGTTTTATTACTCCTAAATTTGGAAGTGGGGGCCCCCCACTGCTTAGTCCTGTGCATCCCCTGGGACTGAAGCCTGGGTGCTCTGCTGGATCTGGGTTTGGACTGAGAAGGTCTGGAAGAGGCAGGAAAGGACCAATTCTTAGAAGGTCAATGCCTAGTAAATCTTGGAGGTTGTACTTGTAAAAAGTCTTTAACAGTTTGCATAGATTTAACTTTTTCCTCCATCTTTTTAAGAACTTCTTCTGCCTTGTTGCCAAACAGGTGGCCCTGATTTAAGGGAGCATCCAGTAATTTCGCTTTAACATGATCTGGCAAGGATTGCTCCTTAAGCCAAGCATGCCTTCTAAGTACAGACCCAGTTACCGCAGCCCTGCAGGATGCCTCTACTGAATCAAAACCACATTGCAATGTATGTTTACCAACTTGTTCAGCAGAATGTATAAAATCCTGTAAATCCTTATTTTCAACACAATCAGGAATCAACTTCATTTTCTGTTTAAGCAATCCAATAATATGCAGCTGATACTTTAACATATGAAACTGGCAATTCAAGGCCCTAATGGCCAAAGTTGCAGAAGTGTATACCTTCTTACCCCATCTATCCAGCGCCCTGGAGTCTCTATCAGAGGGGGTAGGATTTTTGGCATTAGTAGCTTTAATGCCCTTGGGTCCCTGTGAAATGGTTTCAGGATCCGCAGTAGGATTTTTGAATAGGAACTTGTGAGAGTCAGGAACCATGTAATATCTGTCAGGTTCTCTGGAAGTAGGAGGTAAAGAGTCAGGGGCCATGCTAGATTCCGAAAAGGCATCATCAACAATGTCCAGTACAGGAGCTACAGCTAAAGGCCTGTGCTGGGGCAGGAGTAAGAAATCCCTAAGCCTCTTTTTAGAATTGGAGAAATCCTGACTTTCCCAACGAAAAAGCTCCCTGAGAATATGCAAGGTTTCACCATAAGAGAAATCCTCTGGGGGGGAAGCAGAGGGAATAGAGTCCTCAGCATCAGAATCCTCATAGGTAGATAAGGGTCAATCCTGGTCATCAGAGGAAACAGAAATTCCAGAATCCTGGTCAGAAGTATCATAAGCAAACTCAGTCCTAGGTCTCTTAGCGGGGGAAGGTTGGCTTCCCCTGATTAAAGTAATAAGGTCTTCAGTCATTCTTGTCATTTGTTCTTTAGGCATAGAGGCCTGACCATGCAGTCTGGACGTCAGTTTTCTAGGCATGGTTTGAGTTTTAAGCCTTAAGTTCATAATAAGGTTCATAAGTTAGTACTAGGCTAACTGCCTTTTTTTTGGGCCATTTGAAGCCTAGCCAGTTACCCCATGTGAGAATCAAACACTGCATCTTGTGTCCTTAAGGTAAGCACCTTAACCATTATGTCACCCTCCCACCCAACCATTATGTCACCCTCCCACCTTCCCTGATTGGGATGTGCGTTGAAGAAGAAGATGGTGCCGGTTTAATATGCAAGTCAGTAGGCCTGAATACACCCTCAGAAGACGGTGCCTGCACAGCGGCTCTGGACCCATCCAAGGTAGAGACATCCACAGGTTCCACAGTTGAAGCATCTCGTGGCATACCAGACTCCAAATGGGTCTCAGTAGAGGCCTGCGAATCTGAAGTAGCGGGTATCAGGGGCTGCGAAAGCGCCTCACTGAGTACCGGCGAACTGGGCGGCCTGTCTCTGTCTTAATCTTTGCGTTTTTTCACAATGTTGGTAGTCGGATGGCTTACCAAAGACATATCAGGATAATTGAACCGAGCACCAAAAAATTTAGAAGCGCAAATATACCGATGACAGATAGTTCATGGTTTAAATAAGGCACAACACCGACAGCGAGGTATGTCATGGTCAGGGCCTAGGCAAGAAATACAGTACGAATGAAAATCTTTATGAGGTATTTGCTTTCCACAAGAAATGCAATTATTTACTTTTACTGACATCGGTTTAGAGCAGGAAAAGTTTCAACGGGTACTTAGCTTTTAGTTGAAGACTTCGGTTCTGAAACTCGAAAACAAAAATTTCAGGAGTCAGCTGACCGGCACTTGCGAACTGCTTCTGTTTCAGGCACCGCACGACAAGAAAGACTGGTGTAATGATGTCGGCTGCATGTTTTATACCCCTGATGACCTGACGTCACGGAAGAAGAGACAGCAACCGACGTAGGACCCAAGACTTTGTTAATCAGGCCGAATGAAGGCTACTACAAGCAGATAACCCAAATGTAATGACTGCAACAGTGAAACATGAAGAACATTTGTTATAATATATAATCATGCTTTTGCATCATTTTATGAAATATTTTTATTCTGTATCTTCATACCAGCCTGAAAATGATTGACTGGGATCAGTAATTTACCCTGGTTAAAACATTTAACCAAACAAATAAATAAAAACATTTATTTAGTGTGTGAGAAATGCATCTCTCCCCAGAAAGTGCTCAGCCATTACAATAAATATTGGAGACACAGTATAACTTAATAGTCGGATGGCTTACCAAAGACATATCAGGATAATTGAACCGAGCACCAAAAAATTTAGAAGCGCAAATATACCGACGACAGATAGTTCATGGTTTAAATAAGGCACAACACCGACAGCGAGGTATGTCATGGTCAGGGCCTAGGCAAGAAATACAGTACGAATGAAAATCTTTATGAGGTATTTGCTTTCCACAAGAAATGCAATTATTTACTTTTACTGACATCGGTTTAGAGCAGGAAAAAGTTTCCCCAACGGGGTACTTAGCTTTTAGTTGAAGACTTCGGTTCTGAAACTCGAAAACAAAAATTTCAGGAGTCAGCTGACCGGCACTTGCGAACTGCTTCTGTTTCAGGCACCGCACGACAAGAAAGACTGGTGTAATGATGTCGGCTGCATGTTTTATACCCCTGATGACCTGACGTCACGGAAGAAGAGACAGCAACCGACGTAGGACCCAAGACTTTGTTAATCAGGCCGAATGAAGGCTACTACAAGCAGATAACCCAAATGTAATGACTGCAACAGTGAAACATGAAGAACATTTGTTATAATATATAGTCATGCTTTTGCATCATTTTATGAAATATTTTTATTCTGTATCTTCATACCAGCCTGAAAATGATTGACTGGGATCAGTAATTTACCCTGGTTAAAACATTTAACCAAACAAATAAATAAAAACATTTATTTAGTGTGTGAGAAATGCATCTCTCCCCAGAAAGTGCTCAGCCATTACAATAAATATTGGAGACACAGTATAACTTAATACAGTAATTTATGAATCTCATTTGTAAGCTGCATCTCTATTAGTTGCATACTTCATATACAGGAGACTTTTCATTTTGGAGGAAAAAGAAACCACTGGCAAAGAATGTTGTTACGTTACTAGAGCAGGATACGGACATCTTTCCAAATCACAGTGCGTTGAACATCTATTTTTAAATAAGCCACTTTGTTTAATTTGGACAGAAGTACAAGGAAGATGTGTCACCTTTAAAATCTAAAAAAGAAAAAGAATATTTCCCTTTCTTCGCAGATTGGTGATGTGGCTGTGGACGCAGTCCCACACATTGAGGTGTCTGGGAGCAAAATGAGCATTATCTTATTTGCTGTATAGTAGTTTTACTTGCATTGCTGTGTCTTTGTGAGTAGTGCTTTTAGGTTTTTGTGTTCAGAGAAATGCTTTTCAAAACTTTATGTTTGAAAATATCTATCTAACCGAAACTGAACTACTTTCTCTTCATTTTTTTGGGTATGCCTTAGAGAAAAAAATTGTCATCTTGTGTTACAGGCAACTTTTAGATTCCACCATTGTCAGTTTGCATGATGCTAGAGAAACTGGACTATTTTCTACTTAAATAAACGTGTATACTTGAAATGGTAGCACTTATATGCAAACCTCTGAGTACCAAAATATTCCCTTCTCACCAGATGCTCCAGTTCATTTATGATGAACTCACAAATGGCTACGGTGCCCAGTGACTGCAAGGTTGTTGTGGCACAGATGTGGCATGCACACAAGCAAATATACAAATAAACAAAACATTGATGGAACATTTTGCTTTGTGAAATCACAAATGTGAAGTAGATTGTCTGTTAACTAAAACTTTTCTCTGTGGCCAGTTTCAAGAGCAGGAATAGGTTGAAAAGACTCCTGGAAGTGGGTGGTGCCTGCAGATGTATATTGAACAAAAATAGTTACATGACTACAGCAAAGAAGGCTGGAGGTCATACTCTGTAGGTGACGAAATGAAAATGATAGTAGTTGTAACAGTCAGGGAGAGCATGGCCGCTGCTTAGTGAATGCACTGGCCATCCTAGACAGAGTTTTACAGTTTGCAAAATTGTACTTATTTTTGTATTTTATTACGTTGGATATAAACATATGTTTATGAAATGAAATGCATAATTCCCAAATTGAGTTTTGGCTTCTTGTGGTATATACATGAGCCATACTTTATGGAAAAAGCATATACAGTCAAGGCACCTACCTGATTAGGAATTAGTAAATAATAGCAGAAGAGTATAGCAACACAGAGTATCACGATGGTGCCTTAATCATGTATTCCAAGACTCTCAGATGTGAGCAAGGATCTAGAAACAATTAATCCAGAGTGTAATTCAGAATAACATGGAAAACAATGAGGTCTAAGGTGGGGCCTTCAGTATCATAGATAATGTGGTTAGCATCATATGGAAAAGACCATACAATGGCACAGAAATGAATGCGTTTATGCAAACGAGAACAATTGTGAATGTAAATGAGGATAAAAAATATCGTGGAGTGATTCAGAAATGTATACAATAGCTCTATGGCATGTTTCATTCAGAAAGTTTGCATTAAGATTGCTACAGTTGCATCTGCATTAGCTGGACAGCATTTGTTAGGGACCATTCTGACAATGTCAGTCACAGCATACATCATTACCTTTCACACGACAGGTGTGCCTGACTGCACGTAGGTTATCATCAGTTCCATGACAAGGACGTAGTCAAACATTATCATGCAGACAGAAACACCATATGAGAGCTTGTAGACATAAGCCATTCTCATATAGTAATCCATGGGGTGTGTGGAATACCAGTCCCTGATGATGTTAAGGACTAAGGCATGTCCAGCATTGAATAACTTTACTACAGGGATCTTTCAGCAGACATCAGGAGGCACACTGGTTATTTCACAGCCATCTGCCCTATGAATAGAACACCAGCTCCTTGATGTCATGCTGTGGCATGTGGAGAAGCATATGTGATTCTCACAGAATGCAGAGAAGAGAAACACCACTATTCAGGCATTTTATGACATAGCCCATTGCCCTGAGGTTCTAGGTTCCCTTGACTGTGACCAAATCACCATCAAAGTCTCACCTGGTCCACAATGATATCAACTGGAAGGGTTTCGTCTCCATCAGCTGCCATGAGGTGCTCAGTGCACAAGGTATTTCATACAATATGTCTGTGCATCATTTATTTATTTATTTCAGTTTGTTAACCAGGAAAGTCCATTGGTAGCCCGTTTTCAGTGGAGGCCCGTGGAGAAAAGCTCCAGACAGAAATACTAGTACAATATAATATAATAACTAGTACAGCATATAAGAGAAACAGATAAACTGAAAACAATTTAAATATAAGAACTAAGTCAAAGACTTACAGATATTTACAAGAACAAACAAATTAATGGTTTAGTACATCATAATTGTAGACAAAAGAATTTAAGCAAAGGCAGAGTAGGATAAGAAAGAGATAGGTGTCAGGATTCAGGTAGGAAGAGTACAGGAACATTCAAAGAGAGATGAGAGTGGAGTAAGGTTTTAAAGGAAGGGAGATTCTGGGTAGTTCTAATGTGAGGGGGAAGAGAGTTCAATAATCTAGCAAGGGAGAATGATAGTAAGAGTTGCCCTGGTGAATGTAAAGGTTTGTAAAGTTCCAAGAGGTTTTGATTTGTGGATCTAAATGTTCTGTGTGGCTGGTGAAGTTTTAAGGAAGAGGAGAATGATGGACAGCTAGAGGGTTTAAAAATGAGCTTGTGTGCTACTGTTAGTAGAATGAAAGTTAGATAGCCTGGAAGTTCCAACCAGTTTAGTGCATGGAGGGAGTTACAATGATGAGTGGAGGATCTGGATCCTGTGGCAAACTTAGACATTTTATTATAGCATGAGGATAGTTTTGTTTTCAGGGTTGATTGGAGATTACTCAGTAGTGGTGCTCCATACAAAAGGGAGGGGATAAGGTAGGTAGAAGATAGGAGTTGTCTGGAAGAAAGAGAGAGGTAGCATCTGTGTCGATAAAGCATTGCGAGTTTTTGATGTTTTTTTTTTTATATTGGTTTGTAGGTGGACGTCAAACTTTAGCTGGTCATCAATAAGGATGCCCAGAAGTTTTGCATGGGGAACTATTTCAATAGATGTTTTGTTTAGATTGAGTATAGAAAAGGATGCTTTGTCAACAGCAGTATGTCTAGAAGGAGTAAAAGTCATTATTTTGGATTTGGCGGCATTAAGGGCTAGATGGTTGTCAAGCATCCAGCACTCAGTGGAAGAGAAGGCCTCTTTAGTAAGGTTTGTTAATATGGGTAGAGTTTTAGCAGAGCAGATGATAAGTGGAGTCATCTGCGTATTGCACGAGTTTAGCATTGGTGATCTTTTGGTGGAAATCATTGATAAAAATATTAAATAGTAAGGGACCCAGTATGGAGCCTTGAGGTACTCCTGTTGGGGTGTGAAGGAAAGAGGAAGTACAGTAGTTCCAATTTACAGCTTGTTCCCTGGCTGAAAGATAGCTGGTGAACCATTTGATAGAAGAAGAGGAAAGATTAAGATGAGAGAGTTTAGAAAGCAGGAGCTGATGGGAGACAGTATCGAAGGCCTTGTATTAGTCTAGGAGGAGGGTAGAAACTATGTTACCAGAGTCACGAGCAGAGTTGATGATTTCAAGGAAGGAAAGGAGGGCAGTGGTGGTGCTATGAACTTGTCTAAACCCATGTTGTGTAGGAGTCATTAGTTGGTTGTCAAGGAGGTAGGGTAAAAGTTGCAGGTGAATACATTTTTTGAGTATCTTGGTGACAGGGGACAGGATAGCAATTTGGCAAAAGTTGGAGATAGAAAATTTGTGGCCTCCTTTGTGGAGGGGGATGATGAAGGCTTTTTTTCCAGAGGTGTGGTATATAGGATTCCTGGATGGAGCGGTTTATTAGGATGCTGATGGGAAGGGCTATGCCTTCAGCGGCTAGCTTGAGGAAGTTGGATGGAATGTCATCTAGGGCATTAGAGCAAGGTTTTAAATTTAGTAGGAGCTTTTTTGTAGTGTTGGTAGGAATGGATTTGAGGGTGAAAGAGGGGGGCAGAGAGTTATTGGAGGTTAAATCCTTGGTTTCAGATATGTTGGGGGGATATTATTAGGGAAAGATGAGGTGAGTTTGCCTATGGAGTCAAAGAAAAAGGAATTGAATTGGATGGCTAGGTGGAGGTCAGGTGAGTCAGGGTCAGGGCAGGGGTTCTCTTGTTTGTCTGGAGATAGTATTAATGCAATGCTGTTCCAAACCATTTTTGGGTTGGTTTTATGGTTATTTTGAAGTTTAAGATAATAGGATTTACGGTCGATGGCTATTTGTTTTTTTACTTGATTTTGGAGTTGCTTATATTCGGCAAGAGCATTGGGAGTTTTGAATTTTTGATAGTATTTCCAGGTTTTGTCTCGGAGATGTATAAGGACTTTAGTTAGCCAGGGGGCCATTTTGGATTTGAGTCTTTTGGTTCTGCAGGGGGCAAAACTATTTAGTAGATTAGTAAAAACCGTATTGAAGTGTGAGACAGTGGCGTCTAAAGGAAGGTACTTTAGAGGGTTCCAGTTTATCTGCTGTAAGGCATTAGAGAAGATTTGGGAGTTGAAATTTTGCATATTATGGGTTGTGATTTGTTTGTGTTTAAGGAGGAGGGGGGAAGGGGAATGGTATATGTAGGTAGGGAGATGGTCACTAAGGGAGTCGGGGAGAGTACCACTATCAGAAATTCGGGTTGGGTGGGAGACTAGTATCCAGTCAAGGATGCTACCTGTGATATAATCTTTATTTGGTCTAGTAGGAGTTTGGATTAGCTGAGTGAATTGATACAGGTTAATACTTTGAGTAGGGGTTGATGAATCAATGGAAGACCAGTTAATGTTGACATCACCTAGGATTATTGTCTCATTATTTATGTTGGAGGTAAACCAGGCAAGAATATCTTCCAGAATAGGGATGTTGTTACCAGGTGGTATGTACAGGGAGGCAATGCATAAAGATTTGTTGCTGTTAACTTTGAGAAGGGTCAGGGTTAGCTCAGCAGTGTCAAATGAGGGTGTGGGCTTAGTATAGGGTGTCACTGTTAAGGAGGAGGAGAAGAGTAAGGCTACTCCTCCACCTTTCTTTTGGGATCTGTCACTTCTTATGAGTTTATAGTTTGGGGGTGTTATTTCAGTATCTTTTATATGTGGCTTTAACCAGGTTTATGTGATAGAGAGAATATCAGGTTTGTTGTGGGATATCTAGGCATGAAAGGCAGGTATTTTATTACAAAGGCTCCTGGCATGAAGTGTAGCAAGAAGAAGAGATTTGTGGGGGAGGGGAGAACTGTGAGTTTGGTTTGGAAGTGGAGTTAAGTGAAGGCCCTGGATTAGGGTGTATATCTCCAGAGCAGAGGAGGAGGGTGACTAATTTAGAATACAGTAGGGATAGGTATCTCTGTTCGAAGGGGTTATAGATCTGGGAATTGGAAATTAATGAGGTTAGCTCGGGAGGTATGGGGAGTGGTTTACTAGGAGTAGGGAAGAGTTTCCTTTGAAAGAGAAAAGATGCATAATGGTTATAGAGGTGGGAAGAGACTTGGGTTGTTGAGGGAGAGTCTTTTTTAACATATACTGAAGTTGTGTGAAAGGGAGGGGAGTACTGGAACTGTGGGAGACTAGTGAGGTTGAGTAGGTAGAAGAGAATGAAGGTTTGAAATAAGGATAGTAGAGCATGAGCAGGTCTTGCTTGCATGACAGGTGTTAGATGCAAGTCAAGTGAGAGGGATATGTAGAAAGAGAGACAGGTAAGAATGGGAGAGGTGTAGTACAAAGGTTATTGTATGGGTCTGAAGACAGGGATGTTGCAGGGTGAAGGATGGGTTGAGCAGAGGGCAGTGGGTGGGAGTGTGATAACAGGTTGAAGATAGTGATAGGGAGTAGGAGGAGGGGGGGCCAAGTGTGATAGGTAAGTTATGTGGGAGTGGTCATAGGTATAAAGGTAGACGTGTTGGGGTGGGTGAGATTTGGGGGCAGGGTAGGGGAGTGGAGTGAGCCCATAGGGCGAACAGAGCGGGTAGAGCCACAAAGAAGTGATGAGTACAGAAAGTTATCAGTGACTGTAACACCTAAAATTAAGATGGGCAACAACTGAGGTATGAGTTAGGGTAATTGTAGACAGTTTTAGAATAAGTTTTTCAGCCCAGGAAAGTAGTGAGCAAGTGTGGTAGTATGGAATGGAGGAGAAGAAATTAAAATAACTAATGTATTATAGAGGGGATTTTGGAAAAAAAGATATGGTGAGTGAGTGTTTGTAATAGTGTATGTCGCCATCTAAAGGTAAAGAAGATGGCAGACAGATACGAAGGAGAGCCTTTCATTAATAAAAGTAAGCTTAAGATCTAACAAAAAAGACGAAAACTGGAGGGGGGAAGAGTGGCAAATGGGCTGCAGTAGGCTGCTGTCATACACATGGGAGGTAAAATCTAATTTAATAATACAAGCTTTAACTAAGAGTTCCAAGTAGGGTCCCTAGGCTACATACATTGTGCTTTCCTTTTCTGGGAATAACTTCACTGTGGTAGAGTTCACTGGTGCCTGGGTAGCAGACAGTTCAAGGTTGTCTTCCATACCTAGCAGGGACGTAGTCCTTGATATTGTAAAAGTGGGGAAGCGGCAGACTGTAAAAGAGAGAGAGAAAAGTATTATTCAAGCTGCATGGCAGAACAAGGGAGGTAGGAGGTGGAAAGAAAGTTTAGAGAGGAAGGGGATGAGTAGTAGAAAAGCAACGCTCTTTAGGCCGTGAGACCCCCCAATGCACATTTTCCATAGAGCCCAAGGAGAGTGAAAATCCCTCAAGGCTAGTTGAGAGGTCAGGGATAAACTACTATACAAGTACGGAAACACTTGTCAGCACATGCTACATCAAAAATAACAATTATGCAAGGCGAAGATGAATACAGCAATAAACTGATGCAAGATAGTACATGAGGCTGTATAGAAACGGGTTAGGCATAGGCAGGCATCATGAATAGTAAATTAAGATGTTAAGTTGTCAATCTCGCCTTCATTCTTGCTGGATGGGTTCGGAGCCGATCCTCGGCTCTGACTCGGCACTTGCTTTAGCTCGAGAACTCCTTTTACCAGCTCGAGGCAACCCTATATCCCATGATGCAAGGCGGAACTACCTCAGATCTCATTTGCCGCTTAGCGAAAGAGGTCTCCTTTGCCAGCTGAGGTGAGTTTTTTCTTAGTAAAATAAGAAAAGTGTAGTTAGGAGTTTATTTTCCCTTTTTGAGCGTCAGTTTAGTCTGTAATCTAGTTACAGCCCACCCTTTCCCTCTTTTTCAGATCTTTTGTAAACTTTTATAAGTTTTAAGTTACAGTAGTTTAGTCAGGCCTAGTTCCCCCTTGGTTATCCCTTCCTGTGTGTTTGTGTAGGGATTAAGTTGTGTGTTTGTGGGGACTGTTTGTGTCTATCCTTTTTAGGATGTCTAGAGAAGGCAAGGTCTCAGGCTTCAAGAAGTGTGACCAGTGCTGTCAGAAAATGTCCCTGACAGACGGTCACACTTCTTGTGTGTATTGCCTGGGGCCTTTGCACCTGCAGGACTCCTGTGCGTTGTGTCATGCTTTTAGCCAGAGAGTCCTGCAGGAAAGGAGGAACAAGCTTATCCTCCGAGGTTTACTGAAACCTGAAGGTTCTCCTCCTAAGTCAGGAAAACCTCATAAGCCATCGAAGGCTCAGGCTACAGTGTCCAAGCCTCCTCCGGTGGCTTTGGCTCCGTCGAGCCGACATCGCCCGGCTGGAGTCGATACTGTTTCTTCTAAAGTAGTGGGTTCGGTGCCGGCCGGCTCCGATACCCTTACTACGGTGGCCTTGTCGGCTCCGGCTGGAGCCGACACCTTATCCAGCATCGGAGCCGAGATATCCTCGGCTCCATCTGGAGTTCAAGGGACTTCGGCTCCGATGGTTTCGACCCATAAGAGATCCCGGTCCCCTTCTATTATGAGTATTCACTCGGCTCCGGGGTCTCCTCTTTTATCGGAGCGGAGCCATCGGAGCCGGTCTTCGAGATCTTCCAGGCTGTCTGACCACGACTTGGAGAGGGTGGTAAGCAGGCTGTTGAAGTCTCAGGCACTGGCCCAAATGCTCCATAGCCCATCTCAACAGACTGCGGCTATAACCCCTATCATTGAGCTTCCTCCTCCGACTCCACACCAGAGTTCGGAGCCGGAGCTTCTTGGGACAGCGACTGTTTCGATGCCGGAGCCGATACATCCTTCGGCTCCGTCGTCCTCGGCTCTGATCTCTTCCTTGAGACCTTCCTTGGAAGGATCCGGTCGTCGGGTTTCCACTGTCGGCTCGAGGGGCTAGTGGCATCGGACCCTTGTCTGACCCCGCTCTCCCTCTCGGGGCTTCGGCTCTGGTAAGCTCGGCACCGACATCGGCCTCTCTTTGGAGCCGACCATTCCTGTCTCTTTGGAGCGGGTGTGTTCTGGTCTCCGGGAGAGGAGCCTTTGAGGTGATGAGGAGTGTCCTGGCCTCAGAGCCAGGTCAGCGGTCCGTCCCTCTAGCTCCTCCCTCATCAGTGCCTGCAGATGCCTCTTGCCAGCCTCTTGCTCTCAGGCCCAGGGATCCATCGCCCAGGTTTCACCTCTGGGAATTTCCTCCTCTTTCGAGGTTTCTCCTGATGCAGCAGGGGAACACCCTCGGAAGAGGACGTGTAAGAGGAAACACACAGACTCCCGAGTCTACTACATCTGATACCGACTTAGATGAGTCGGAGGGTTCCCCCCGGTCCCCCTCTGAGGATGTCTCCTTTTCAGACATCCTTGAGCTCCTCAAACAGAGGGGAATTGGCCTCCATTGACCCCTCCGAGGATGAGTCGGTATACCTGGAGGCTTTTGGATCCCGACCCTCCACCTCCTGGGTGTCTCCGCCTTTCGACCCACTCATGCAGGTAGTGGCTCGGAAGGCATGGGCGGCTCCAGATTCTGTGGAACCTGTCCCCAGGAGACCATCCAAGTTCATCACAGCCCCTTCGGATAAACAGTTCCTTTCCAAAGGTGTCTCTGTGGATGCTATGGTGGTGGCGGTGGCCACTAAGAAGGAACTGGCGGATCCTTCAGTACCTGTCCATCCTCCTAATAAGGATTCTAGGACCATGGACAGGTATGGAAAGCGGATGTTTTCTTCAGCGACCTTTGCTATGCGTTCGCTGAATTACCTTTGTCACTTCACCAGGCTTCAACGAGATATTCTCAAGGAACTGGGAGAAGTAGTCCAGGATCCTTCTGCTGCTGGGGCTCAGGAAAAGATTGCCTCACAGCTTGCTATCCTGAATTCCATATCTAACTCCTCCATGCGGCTCATATCTTATGCGGCTGATGGAGCGAGCAGGGCCGCAGGCACAGGTGTTGCTCTTAGACGCCAAGCCTGGATGCGGCTGTGTAATTTTGCGGACCCCTTTAAGGCGTCCTTCACCAACACCCCCTTTGATGGTTCGGCTTTGTTCGGACTTCAGGTGAAGGATACTTTGACCAGATGTGAGCAGGACGGTAAAACTCTTTCTGCCGTTGGAGTCCAGTTTTCCACTCCTTCTAGACCTTATCCCAAGGGTCAGAAGGGGGGGGGAAGATGTGGTTCTGAAAAGCCCAAGGAGCTACACCGGACACACGTGGTCAGTTTACCCCCAGAGGCAGAGGGGGTAACAATAATAGACGCCGCCCTAGAGGCAGGGGGGGTCCTCAGAACCAGGGCAACAGGGAATCTCTTCCTGAGAAGCCCTTTCAGCATCCCTGAGGTGTTGCCCGACTGTCCACCCTTGGAGGCAGTCGGGGGAAGAATTTCACTGTACCCAGTAGCCTGGCAATCCCTATCCCAAGAGAAGTGGGTACAGTCGATCATATCCGAGGGTTACAAAATCCCCTTCGAAAGGTTTCCCGTACCTCTACAATCCCTTCCAGACATCTCACCCGGTCAAAGGGATTTGGCAAGACAGGAGGTTTCAAAACTCCTGGAAAAAAGAGCCATCCAAACAGTGCCGGCAGACCAAGTAGGATCCGGCTTCTACTCAAGATTCTTTTTGGTCCCCAAAAGGACGGGAGATTGGAGACCAATACTAGACCTAAGCAGACTAAACAAGTCTGTCAGGAAGGCAAGATTCCGGATGGTCACGCTGCAATCCATTCTGCCCTTTCTGGGCAAGGACTACTGGATGTGCTCTATAGACCTTCAGGATGCGTACTATCACATAAAGATTCACAGACGCTCCAGAAGGTTTCTCCGCTTTCAGCTGGGAGCCAGTCATTACCAATTCAGAGCACTGCCCTTTGGCCTCACTTCAGCCCCCAGAGTGTTCACCAAATGCATGGCAGTGGTCACAGCTCACCTGAGACGTCGAGGATTCCAGGTGTTTCCTTATTTGGACGACTGGCTCCTCTCCGCCACCACCAAGCATCAGCTTCTTCGGTCCAGAGACTACACCCTACAGCTTTGCAAGAAACTGGGAATTTCGGTAAATTTCGAAAAATCCTCTCTGCTGCCTTGCCAATCTATCACCTTTATAGGCGCAGAGTTAAATACCGTCAAAATGTTAGCCAGGCTAACAGATCAAAGGATTTTGGACATCCAAAATTTGTTCAGCTTCTGTTACTAAGCAACAAGATCAAAGCCAGGTTTGTCTTGAAAGTTCTAGGCCTAATGGCTGCGGCCATTGTTCTTCTTCCACTGGCTCGCTTCCACATGCGTCTCCTGCAGTGGATGTTATTCACGCAGTGGTCGTACCACAATCTTCCTATGAGACACGAAATCTTGGTAACACAGTCGTGCAGGGCTCATCTACGATGGTGGATATCTTCCCCTCTTCTTCATCAGGGCCGACCCTTTATTCCCCCTCCTCCAGTTGCCACCGTCACCACGGATGCCTCTCTGATCGGGTGGGGGGGGCATTATCAGGGCAGGATGGTCCACGGGACGTGGCAACCCATAGAATACCATCTGCACATAAATGTCTGGAGATGAGAGCAGTGCTTTTAACGTTGCAAGCCCTCGACGACTTTCTTCCCACGGGGACTATTGCAGTACAAACGGACAACATGTCCGTGGTCTGGTACATCAACAAACAGGGCGGAACCAGGTCCTATCCGTTATGTCGAGAAGCTCTCAGACTTTGGCAATGGGCGATCTCTTCTCAGCGGTTTCTGATAGCAACGCACATCCCCGGCAGGTCCAACCTATTGGCGGACAGGCTAAGCAGATCTATTCTGATGCCTCACGAATGGTCTCTCAATCAATCTGTAGTGGATCAGATTTTTCTGAAGTGGGGCACTCCTTGTTGCGATCTTTTCGCTACCCCTCAAAACAGCAAGTGCCCAGATTACTTCACACTATTTCCCCTTCCAGGCCAACCCTTGAGAGACTCTCTAACCCAGGATTGGCCTCGGGGACTTCTTTATGCTTTTCCTCCCTTTCCTTTGATTCCACAAGTCATTCAGAAAGCCACCGTTTTGAGAGCCAAATTGATCCTCATTGCTCCATATTGGCCTCGACAAATTTGGTTTCCGTCTCTACATTGTCATCTTCTGGTGCAGCCCTGGCATCTGGACCCAGTTCCGGATCTTTTGATCCACCAGTCGGGTCAGCAGCACCGGGCCATTCATTCTCTCAACCTCACTGCTTGGTTGCTCCACTTCCTTCCCTAGCCAGGCTACCAATGATTTCTGACTCAGTCAGAGACATTTTAGTGTCTTCTTTGAAGTCGTCCACTAGAACTATTTATGCTAGCAAGTGGCGACGTTTTTCAATTTGGGCAAACGCCAGAAATATTGACCCTTTTACTACTCCTGTACATTCTGTTTTGGATTTCCTGGCGGAGGTTTTTCATTCAGGATCCTCGTCATCTACAGTCAAAGTACAACTGGCTGCTATTTCCAAGTATCATGTTGGCTTGCATGACAATAACATCATGTCTCATAGGTTATGCAAGGCCTTTTTGAGAGGAGTTTTTCTCCTAAAACCACCTGTGAAACATCCTCCTCCGCAATGGGATCTAAACTTAATGTTGGCTTCCCTAATTCTACCTCCTTTCGAACCGTCTGCTACATGTTCTTTGAAGTTATTGACGTGGAAAACTATATTTTTACTGGCTGTTACTTCTGCAAGAAGAGTTTCTGAAATTCAGGCCCTCTGTATTCGTTCACCTTATTTGGTTTTTCATAAGGATAGGGTTTCGTTAAGGACTAACCCTTCCTTTCTTCCCAAGGTTGTATCTCAAACCAATATTAACCAATCTATTGATCTACCAGTTTTCTTTCCTAACTATTCTGACAGAGCTGAACAGAAGCTGCACTTTTTGGATGTCCATCGTCAGCTCAGGTACTACTTGCATAGGACTAAACAAATTAGAAAATCAGACCAATTGTTTGTCTCCTATGCAGAAAACAGGTTAGGTCTTCCAGTTTCTAAAGTGACCGTATCTAGATGGTTGACTTACACCATTTCCTATGTGTACTCTCTCAGGGGCAAACAACTATCTTCTAAGCCAAAAGCACATTCGACCAGGAGTCTATCCACTTCTGAAGCCTTTCAGGATAGACTTCCCATTGACACTATTTGTGCAGCAGCTACTTGGGCCACGCCTCATACCTTTGTGTCTCATTACAAGTTGGATTTGGCCTCCAGAGATAGGGCCAGTTTTGGTTCCACAGTTCTCAAGAGTCTGTTCCATTGAGCCACCCGGGATACAGGTGCTAGGGACGCGGTCCCATCCAGCAAGAATGAAGGCGAGATTGACAACTTAACATTTAGAAGTTATGTACCTACCATAACGTTCCATGTTAGTTGTCTTCTCTCGCCTTCTTTCTTGCGTCCCTCCCTCCTTGCCCCTGGCCTGGACAGATCTTGGAGAGTTCCTATTAGATTGCTTCCTCTGGAACATTGTTATGAGGATTTCTTTTAGGAACCATGGTTCCTAATTATGTTAGGATAGTCTTTAGCAGGGTCAGTTAGCTGCCAAACGAGATCTGAGGTAGTTCCGCCTTGCATCATGGGATATAGGGTTGCCTCGAGCTGGTAAAAGGAGTTCTCGAGCTAAAGCAAGTGCCGAGTCGGAGCCGAGGATCGGCTCCGAACCCATCCAGCAAGAAAGAAGGCGAGAGAAGACAACTAACATGGAACGTTATGGTAGGTACATAACTTCTAATTCACTGTGTTACTTTAACATGAAACAAACATCAAATCACAGCAGATTATAACACAGTATTAGCATTAACTAATTGTGCATCCAGTTAAAATTAAGTCTGCAGCGGCCAGTGTTGAGACAAACGTCTTTAAGCAGGTAAGTATGCTTGAAATAGCTGTTTTAACACTGTCGTTATGCCGAGGCAGGCAGCATTTGTATTTCTACACTGTTATTGCAATAAAAGCTTATTCCAATGAAATATAGGTAGATGAACCAATTATATCACTGCTAGGCAACTGGAGAGGGGTTGAAGTACCCGCTCGACAAACCAACAATACTACTTATTCCATCTGCTTCATGGTTAAATTACAATTTCTAAGGTTCCACAAGATAAGTTTAACTGAAAGGTGGTGCTAACCTACCAGGAGGCAAGTCAAGCAGCCCAACCGCAGGTCCATTTCAGAGAGTTGTGGATGCCTAGCCTAGATTCCAAAAATGGCGCCACAGATAGCCCTGGCCAGAAGTAAACTCCGGACGGAAGTTAGCTTGGGGGGGGGGGGATTGGCTAGGGAGGAATGATAGGACTAGAGAGGGGGGAAAAAGGAGGGAATATGAGCCACAAAGAAGTGACGAGTACAGAAAGTTATCAGTGACTGGAACACCTAAATTTAAGATGGGCAACAACTGAGGTGTGAGTTAGGGTAATTGTAGGCAGTTTTAGCATAAGTTTTTCAGCCCAGGAAAGTAGTAAGCAAGTGTGGTAGTACGGAATGGGGGAGAAGAAATTAAAATAACTAATGTATTACAGAGGGGATTTTGGAAAAAAAAGATATGGTGATCGAGTGTTTGTAGTGGTGTATGTCACCACCTAGAGGTGAAGGAGATGGCAGACAGATACGAAGGAGAGTTCGTTAATAAAAGTAAGCTTAAGATCTAAGCAAAAAAGACGAAAACTGGAGGGGGGAGAGTGGCAAATGGGCTGCTGTCACGCACATGGGAGGTAAAATCTAATTTAATAATACCAGCTTTAACTAAGAGTTCCAAGTAGAGTCTTTAGGCTACATTCATTGTGCTTTCCTTTTCTGGGAATAACTTTACTGTGGTAGAGTTCACTGGTGCCTGGGTAGCAGGCAGTTCAAGGGTGTCTTCCATACCTAGCAGGGAGGTAGTCCTTGATACTGTAAAAGTGGGGAAGCGGCAGACACTCTTTCCTGCAAGCTGTGACTTTCTCTTCCCTGTGTGCTGTCCAGCTTACTTCCTCATACATAATGATGAAGATTTATTGTGCCTTCCACCATTTAGTGGTAGTCCAGCATGGTCTCCAGTTTCATTTATCTATTTTCTCCCCTTTAAAGTCAGTCATCATTTGGGAAAACTACAGCTTATCTTTCCTCAACTCCTCGACAAGACCCTCTAGTTCCAGCAGAGTCTATTGCTGATCTCCATTTTGGTGACTTCTTCACTCCAAACGGAAACGCACCATCACTTCCAGCTCATTGCAAACATGTTTAGTTACTAATGAGATAGGACAAATTCAATGACTCCCAGCAAATTAGCATCTCCAGTCGACTTTTTTTTGATAGGCAAAATATAATTCGCCCGTTTACCCAGAGCACCTGCACATCCAGGCAGTTTCCAATGATTCCACATCCAGCAAATGTCTGACCTATGCCAGTAATTTGTGTGGGGTGATTACCCACACAAACATCTTATTAGTGGTGCTGGATATGACTTGGAACTTTGGCTCCTATCACTGATACATAACTCGCACAGCACGGTTGAGATGACATACAACTCCATACTGTCGCTGACCCAAAACAGTGTTGAGCATGTGTTCAAACTGTTGAAGCCACACTTTTGTTGTCAAGGTTCCTCTAGTGTTGTGCTACCGTATGTTCCAGAGACCTGCAGAAAGACATTTTGCTGTCTCTTTGATGATGCACAACATAGTGGTCAGCAGACAGCTAGGGCAGGGGATCACTACTGGAGAACCAGACAGAACAGAGTCAGCAGTGAAGGAGTTGTCAGGTAAGGAGTCATTGGAAGAACCTACTGCAGTGAAAATTCAAGGACAGCAGCACTGGAAAAGAGGTAATGTCTGATCCACCACTATTGGCCTGAATAAAAATACCAGAGATTAAAACTGATACATGCAAGACATCACCAGGCTATCCAGTATAATGCAGTGCATTGACTGGCCATGCTGTCCATCAGACATTACCTAGTGCATTGACTGGCTATGCTGTCCATCAGACATTACCTAGGGCACTGACTGGCGATGCTGTTTCTCAGACATTACCTAGAGCATTGACTGTCCATTCTGTCCATCAGACATCACCTAGTGCATTGACTGGCCATACTGTCCATCAGACATTACCTAGTGCATTGACTGATCATGCTGTCCATGAGACATTACCCAGTGCATTGAGTGGCCATGCTGTCCATCAGACATTACCTAACACATTGACTGTCCATCAGACATTACCTTATCCTAACACAGAGGTGAGGTCAGGGTACAGTCGTTATCATTTACAAAGGGGGTGGTACGGCACAGAGACAGGGATTAGACATGGGTACATCGGTGGAAGTGGATGGCTGATGGATGTGGAGGAGTTGGGTCTATATTACATTATTGGCTGATGAAAAGAGCGAACACTCTTTCATCGAACTGATAATATCGAAAGACCTAAACAGCGAAAGACATGGAACATCGTTTTTTTCCCAGGGGAAAAAAATGGTGGGCCATATCTTTGGGACTTTGCCATTTCCCCCACTATGATGCGATCTTGGAGTTGGTATATTTAAATAAGGGGTGTGGGGGGGGGTGAAGCCCCCCACTCATTTTGTGTTTTAAGGTTTTTTTTTTTTTGCAGAGCAGTGAATTTTTTTCCCTGGGAAAAGATTTGCTGCTCCGTGTCTTCCCTGTTTAGGGCACTTTAGACATTATCGGTTCGATGAAAGAGCTTTCGCTCTTTTCATTAGCCGATAATGTAATATAAATGTGAGGAGTTACTGTGTTACACAGGTGATTGGTTGGATCTGGATATAGTAAGCAATAATGGAGTGGAGCCTTTTGAGAGTTAGGTAGCCAGATGTTCGGGGGCTTGCACAGCAATGATGTCATGGGTACAGCTGCAGCAGATGGCAGAAGGCTGAATGGGCATGGATATGTCAGGGAGGTGCGAGTCCCCAAAATGATGCAGACCATGGTTTTTGACCACAGGGCCATCCACTCTCTGAAATAACACTGCCAGTAACGCTTGCAGGGATGATATGGAACTGCATGACTGTGACTGCTTGGCTGTGTGATGTAGATCGTATACTTCTGCAAGGATGGCCCCATCATGACACATCAGGTTAATCATCAGTAGGTGATGTTAAAGAAGTGGTACTATGTGACTTCATTGTACCTGCTCTAATGAGTACAGTTTTGCACAGCAATGGCAGCCACAGGTGTGGCTTCAGCCATGCTGCATAAAGCCAGGTGAACCCAGGAAAGCTGCAATACCTGCCAAATGCCTGTCTAGTGACCCAACCAGGTGGATATGCACCATCTCTCCCTGATCTGGGTGGTTCAGGCCCTCTCTTATGTTATCACACACACCATACAGCACACCAATATATTCCCCATTCCGAAGGAGGGATGGGCCTCCTTGAAACTGATTATATGTATAGATCTGCAATTGTGGGACTCCACACTTATCTGTTGACCTCACAAGACCCAAATGTAGTGAAAGTTTTGAAACATGAGGAGAATAAATCGAAGATGACTTCTCTGCTTAATCTAGCAGAAACTTATCAGTCAAGCAGGAATGGAAATCAAACCAGAAGTAGATAAAAATTAGGCAGCAACTGAATATGCCAAAACAGAAAAGAAAGAATATAAGGTGAAGGATCAGTTGAGAAGGCAAGAAATGTAAAAAAAGCATAAATATAGTTGCAAGTATAGAAAACTTCTGGAAGAACCTCATGTTAATCAGGAACGAACACAGGAATGGTTAACGAGAGGTGAATTCAAACCAAGAGATGAAAGGTTAATATTGGCGTCCCAAGATAATGGGCTGCATACACATTGGTTTACAAAGTGCAGTGAACATGTGGGAGAAACAAACAAATGTAGGTTTTGTAAAACCGAATTGGAAACAGTTGCACAGCTCATTGCTGGTTGCGACATACTAATGGCAGAAGGACTGTATACTGAAAGGCATAATAATGTGGCAAGACTGTTGCACTGGGGATTGTGCAAACATTATGGTACTGAAGTGGCTGAAAAACACTGGAAACATCAGCCACAAAGCATCATAGAAAATGAAGAAGTCTGCATCACATGGGATCATCCATTACCAACACTTCAAAAGATAGATGCCAGAAAACTAGATATAGTGGTCCAAGAAAAGAAGACTAGAGTAGCACTGATCATTGAAATTGCCACACCCAGTGACTACAGTGTCATGCGTACAGACAGACACAAAGTCATAAAATATCAGGATCTGCAGGCAGAAATGAGAGCAATGTGGAAGAAAGATACCCAAACAGTTTCAATAGTAGTAGGAGCAACAGGTCTTATAAAAGAGAATTTACAATCATATTTAGATACGTTACCAATACATGTAACTCCATACGAACTGCAGAAGGAGTCATTACTGGGCACATTGCGGGTGCTGCAAAGAGCACTATTTGCTGACATCAAGGACTGAAACAATACAATTTCATGAACTTTAATCGTACTTTGACTTAGTAATGGGGTCCATTCCCATCATGGTATTAGAAACCCAAAAGACTTGGAGAAATTAAAAAGAGTCACACTAATCATTTCTACCATGGCACTGGTGGCATTAGTGGCATCCATCTATGCCTGACTCAATGGCTTGCACATCTGCTGATTTATTTCTAATGTGGCACTTAGTTCAGGCACTGAGTGAGAGTCATGGTACTGACATCCACTGGAGCACTGTTCCATAGTGGTCATCACATTCTGTCCTGGTATTACTACCCATTGCTAGTGAATATGCAGGTGACAATGGTGCATCTTGTGTTTGGCTTCCAAGCATGTTCTGTTCATCCATACCCAGTGGACAGGTGGAAGTGGCTTTCTTAGGTAATAAAGCTATGCCACTGGATATGGGTGGTAGTATGCCCTGCACTCTAAATGTTGCTGACAGTGGTACTGTGCTGTCAGATTGTGCTGGGTAGGCTGTCATCACCATCATCATCAGATTCAAGTACTGCACTAACAGCAGGCAGGACCTGTTCTGCTAAGGCTGACCCCACAACTTGTCTACTTGTGAAAATAGACAGGCAAGACGCCCATGTTTACAACTGGGGACGTGTGACAATCCCACATCCCAGACCTTCAACATTATTGTAGGAAACAGATTATAAAGAAAATAAAGCCAAATGTACTTTGTGTTGTATGCTGCCATGCCTGCATCCAGATATGCCTGAAGGAGAGATATGATGTTATTTGCCATCACAAAGCTCACACAAGATCTTGCTAGTGACTCAAGATAATACTGCTCTAATGGGTGCATCCATCACTGAGACACATAATGTTGCAATCAGATTAGCCCCCAGATTCACGCCTTCAACAGGTATCAACATCCTCTCCCTGTCCCTGGACAGGGACATCAAGAACTCCTTTGTGTTATTGAGGGTGGTCTGTGATGGCAGTCCCCCACTGATGGCCATCCTGTTTCATGCAGTGGCTTCGACTTCCATGCAGGTATGCAGTAGCATATCATTGACCCAGTTGTGAGCTGTTGTACTGATCCATTGTAGCTACCTATAGCATTAGCATCTACAAGGAGGTCTGGCCAGACATACACCTGGAAGTTCCTGTCAGCCCTGTCATTACTCAGAGTTTCCCTTCCATTACCATAAAGCCTGCAGTAATGCCACTGTCTCTACGAGAGAGAGAGAGAGAGAACTTTTCAAGCCATTGACACTATTGTGGTGCCATTTACCTTCCTGAAAATGGGTACATACACCTAAGGTCATTGATCTAACAAAAATATGGCTACCAGCAGCTGCACCAGTCCTCCGCCCATGTCACAGAAGTGGAACAGGTATTTTAACTGCTATACACTGCCCTCACAGACTATGTCCCCAGATGAGTCGAATTGAGACAGCCTGGGGATGGACTGTGGTGCAGCATACATCCTGTATCCTGTCTATACATACATTTGCCCCCCAGCAACACCCTGATGTGACCTACAGAACACACCTGCAGTCTGAATTGGTTAACAGGTGTACTGTCCCTCCAACCCACTTATTCCTTGTTCACATCAGCTGAGGCTCTGTAGCAGAAGATTTGTACTTCAAAACATCTCTCTCTGATTTCCAAACAGTGCAGTTATTCCAGCAGTTACTGTTGTTCACTGGTACATCTGCTGAACTGCTGATGCACGGACCTGAGATATGTCTACTCACATTCCAGATTGCACCCTCCCCTCATGTTTTTTATCCCACTGTATGCAGATTGCTGATGAGCAATTCCCCCATCCAATAAGGTAATATATATATATATATATATATATATATATATATATATATATATATATATATATATATATATATATGTGTGTGTGTGTGTGTGTGTGTGTGTGTGTGTGTGTTGAAAGTATTACTGGAATCATAGAGCAGTAGTTATGCTAATAAGATAATTTAGGTGAAATGTTTCTGAATTGCATATGTACTTCTGCATGTTAATAGCCACATAGTATGCTATAGGGCTGATGCTTGTCTGTGCACATGTATATTAGACCCCACTGTATTGCACATATACCTGGGCAGCTCCATCTTAGCCACATGCCTGCAAGATTTTGCAACCCAGTCAGTGGCCTGTAAGGGCATGATAGAGTGCTGACACCATGAGTTGCACTGCATTGGCATGTTACTATACAGCTTATGTGTTGGCAGAGATGAACTACTATGTATGATGGATACTGCTCATCCCCTTCTCTCATGTCTGTTGTGGTTACAGAAGTACACATTGGCACTGGGCTACATCATACTGCCATGTTGCACACTGATACATGCCATGTGGTTTTCCTGATGTGCATTGTCATCTCCTGCATTTATTATCTTACCTTCAGTGTTCTGTTTTGTTTCTTTCCATTTATGTTCATGTTTTTTGCAGTGCCTGTTGTGGATTTCCATGTGGTGTGGTAGCAGCTACTGCAGCTTGCTATTATCCACTGGGTCCCTAGCAGAATCCAGGTCAGCTGTCTGCAGAGTGATGAAGGTCATCCTGCGCGGGGGTGACCTGAAGGGTTTATTGGGTCCCTCTGAGTCACCTGGCAAAAAGTGGAAGGAATGGCGAGAGCTGTGGTGTACTACCTGCTGGACACCTGGATTGATACTTTGTAGTGCACTCTCATGCAATTTGCAGGATTACAGTGTTGCATGGTTCTGACCATCAGGTCCCCAGTGGCTTGGACCAGCCATAAGGGCAAGCAGTCACAGAGATGATTGATTCATAGGTGACTGTACCACTGTGCAGGCAATCCTCACCCAGTTCCCCATGTTACCCATCAGTGATCATCATATAGTTTTCCTGATGTGTGTTGATGTTATTCAGTTAACATTTCGCTCTTGGTATCAGCTTGTCCAGTGGCTATGGCTTCTGGAAGGGTTGAATTTGGAAGTTCTTCCACATGCTGCAGCAGAATCTGTCTACCTGCTTAATGTGCACTCCTGAGATCACCTAAATCCCTATCATTATTTTTTCTTTTGCTCTCTGTATTTGTCTGGTCTGTTATGTCTTCCACCGTGGTCATCCCTGTACCGCCATCCTACCCATACCTTCTCCTTGCTACCTTTTCCACTGCCCTTCCTATAAAAAAGAAAATGGGTTCCTGTCCAACAACAACATACCCTTCCTCCTAGACCAGACACCAATCTTCCCTTCTCCTTGTCCTTGTATGTATCCCTCTGTTTGCTCTTTCTCCTTTCTGACTGTCCTGTTCACCTTTTTTCCTGCCTGCTTATAATATAAACATTGTAAGGACTGTGCTGTGTAGCCATTGTCTGGGTGCTCACTTGTACCTGTTGCAGTGAATTAATGCATGTGTGGATGGACATCAACACAGGTATGCTACCTGCATGCCTCTGTGCGTAGGTCACATGGCCTACCACAGCACTATCCACTTCCTTGTGTGATTTATACTATATTCATGAGTGAACTGCCTACTTTTGCAGGCCTAACACTGGTAGATCTAAGCAATATTGCTGCAACTTTATACAAAAACACTTTCAGCTCACACTGTGCAACTCTGACCACTTTATTTTTCACTCTGTGGCTTTTTTACCATTTTTTTGAACCCACGCAGATTTGATGATTGAAGGAAGGCAATTCTGTCCAAATGTGAAAAAAAATATTTTCTCATAAGCAGAAACACAAACACTGATATAAAAAGTGCAAGATTCAGTCATTGATCATGCATATCTATTACAATTAAGGATTTGCAATGCGAGGGGTGAGGTAGTCATGTGGTAGGATTTTTATTCCCATATTATCTCACAGTATTCTTGATGACCTGCATGTGTACATTTTTCCTTTAAAATGGATTACTTTGAAGTGGAATATCTTGTAGCAAGAAATTGTGAAGACAGTTGCAATCAAGGTATTTAAAATGAGAGACAGATAAATAGACAGAGATGTGTGTTATTTGAAAGGGTAGGTACATAGTGCAGCAAGGTTTTAGGGAAATTGTATAGGTACTGAGTGGGATATATACTTTCTTTACTAGTAACCACAATACATGTGTTCTGCCTTCCATTCCTTTCTTCTGTGAACCCTGCTTCCTCCACCTTAGGAGATTTAGGGGGAAAAAAGTTGCAGAAACAGTCTGCATAGCTACTTCTCATTTTCAAAAGAGATGGGAAGATAATAGCTTTCTGCCACTAGAGGGAGACATTATACTATAGAAGGAGTACTCTAAACCACATGCCTTGCAAACCACTATCAGATGGTTTCTGTGGTATCACGTCGTCGATGCTACTGTCTAATAGCTTCTTCTCAACAGTCACATAGTTTAGTGGGGAGTTGTCAGTAAAGGGATTTCTTTAACAACCACAAACCAGACTCAGGATCCTTGCAGTTTTACAGTTCTTAACAGCTCCAATGAGTTGTTCCCTGACTTAGGGTTATGTGTATACGTGCCATGCATATTTGTGTCTGACCCTAAGATAATTCTTTATATCCTATTGTCCCTCAGCCTCTGTCTACTGATGAATTTTTCAAGCTTCTGCTTGTCTGTATGCATATCTCTGTATCTGTCCATGAGAACATCACTCACTCAGTCAATATAACTTTGTAGCTATCCATTTGATAGTACAGTTCTGTAAAATCTTACCATAATGGTAGATGCTGTTGCCTTCACCGCTGCAGTATTCCTTACAAATGGGGATTCCATGCCATGAAGCCCTTCATCTGGCCAGTTTACAAAAGTCTACCATTGCTTTAAGGTACGCTGAACGTCACCTGTGCACTCCATGTGTAAGGTAGGGCATAAAGGTGGCCGTTCAGGCGTACCATCCTCAGAACAGATTGCCCCGGTAGGAACAGCAGTCCAAAGAAAACCAAGGAGAATCTGCACGGCCAGGAAGGGCAAAAGACCAGGGGGGGTGGAGGGAGGGAGTGAATACTGCAGTGGTGAAGGTGAGGACATCTACCTTTATGGTAAGATTTTACACAACTGTACTATGTCCTTATATTCACCGCTGCTGTATTCCTTATGAATGGGAGTGTGCAAAAGCCCAATACAAAACCTGGGAGGAGGAAGCTGCAGAGCCCTCCAAGAAGCCATGAAGACTGGCAGCAGCACAACCAGCTCTAGCTTTGGAGATACCATCCAACTGGTAATGTTTGGTAAACGTATGCACAGAAGTCCAGATAGCAACTTCAAGAATAGAGTTAGCATCTAAGCCTTTGAAAAAAGCACCAGAAGAAGCCACAGCTCTAGTTGAATGATCCTTTATAGAAGAAGGAATGCTCTTGCCATGAAAAGTATAACAAAAGGAAATAGTCTTTGAAATCCAAGTGGAAATAGTTTGCTTGGAAACAGCCAAACCTAAAGACCTAGGATGAAAGGAAACAAATAACTGGTCAGACTTTCTGATAGCTTTAGTTTTATCCAAATAAAATCTGAGCTGTCTATGCACATCTAAGGTATGCAGCACCCTCTCACTGTCAGATTGCGGAGAGAGAGAGAAAAAGTAGGCAAACTAATAGATTAAGTGACAGCTCATTAACCACCTTGGGCAAGAAAGCAGGATTAGTACGAAATGACACTCTGTCCGCATGAAATACCAAAAAAGGTGGACAAGCCATAAGGGCTTGCAACTCAGACACCAGTCTGGCAGAAGTAAGAGCTAACAAAAGAATTGTCATCCAAGAACAATGTTGCAAGGAACAAAATTAAGATCCCAGGGAGGAGGAACAGGCTTCCTGTGAGGTCTAATTTTAAGGACACCTTTAAGAAATTGCTTAGCCTGAAATCTAGAAGCTAATGGGGAAGTTAAAGGCAGACAAGCAGAAAGAGCTGATAAGTGGGCCTTAATAGAAGACTAGGCCAAACCAGCATTGAGCAACTCACACAAATAAGAAATAACCAAAGGAACATCCACAGAAAGTGGGTCCAGGTCACAAGAAAGACACCAAATAGAATTTCTCTTCCATTTAGATAAGTAGGATTTCCTAGTAGTAGGTTTCTTGGCCTCCTGCAGGACCTGCAGCATGTCCTCAAAAAAAGGTGTCTATGAGGAATCAAAACTCTATCACCCACAGTGTCAGTTGAAACATGGACAGGTGGGGATGGATGAGAGACCCCTCATCTTGTGTGAGTTGATCCACCTCGTGAGGTAACTTGTGATGATTGCCTCTGGCTAGATGCAGAAGTAGAGGGAACCAGTGCTGTCACAGCCAAAAGGGAGTCACCAATTAGATTTTGGGAGCATCCTGTTGAATATTGAACAGGACTCTCAGAATGAGATGAAGGGGAGAGAATGCATAAAGAAACATCCCCTTCCAAGAAAATGAGTGGGTGTCCACCTTCCATACCAGAGGACCTGGGACTCTGGCACAAAACAGAGGAAGTTGTCTGTTCAGAGGGGAGGCAAAGAGATCTTGACTTGATGAGTACCCCACTGGTGGCCAATGTCCAGAAACACATCCCTGTGAAGCATCCATTTGTGGGATTGAGTGAAGGACCTGCTCAGATTGTCTGCCACAACATTCCGATCTGAAGGAATGTAAACTCCCTGAAGATTCACACAATATTGGATAACCAGATCCCATACCAGAAATGCCAGCCTGCAAAGATGGTAGGATCTTGTACCCCCCACCCTGTTTGTTGATATACCACATGACTGTGGTATTGTCTGTGTATACCTTGAGATGCCCTGCAGAGAAGAGCGGATGAAAGGCCTGAAGGGCCAGCATAAGAGCCCTCATCTCTTTGATGTTGATGTGCTCCTTCCACTGATGAGGCGACTGCACTCCCAGAACCCTCAGGGAGCCAAACGTTGCTCCCCATCCCACATCTGAAGCGTCTGTAAACAGATCCTGAGAGGAAAGCCCTGGATTCAGATACAACTGCTGAACCCACCACAGAAGTTCTTTCTTGAGACACTGGAGAAGAAGAACAGGAAAGTCTAGAGGATGTGTATGCTGAAGCCACACCAACATCAGCAACGACTAAAACTTCCTCATGTGGAGTTTAACCAGAGGAAGCATCAGAACAGGGGAAGCCATGAACCCCAGACCTCTCAGAAACTCCCTGGCTGAAATGGAGGCCAGGCAAAGAAGAGTTTGAAAGAAAGAAATGAGAGTTGATACCTTTGGAGGAGGCAGGGATGCCAGCACTGGCACCATTTGAAACCTGCAACCCAGAAAGACATGATCCTGAGGAGTCATCAAGGAAGACTTGTTGAAGTTTATTGTGAACCCCAGGCTCTGAAGAAGTGAAATGGTAAAATGAAGACTTTGCAAAAGGACCTCTGGAGAAGATGCCTGAATCAGCAGTTCTTCCATATAAGGAAAGATTTAGATCCCTTGAAGCCTGCAAAAGGCAATTACAGGAGTGAGCCATTTGGTGAACACCCCTGGGACAGTAGAAAGGCCAAAGCACAAAGCACAGAACTGAAAATGCCAAGAAGCAGCAGAGAAATGCAAAAATCTCCTAAAAAGAGGATGGGTCAGAATATGGAGATAAGCATCCTTGAGGTCCAGAGACACCAGAAAGGCCTGAGGGAGCAAGAGAGGAAAAAGGGACTGAAGGGACAACATCCAAAAGAAAGGCACCTTCAGAAAGGTGTTCAGATGGGAGAGGTCTAGAGTAGGTCTCCAAGTACCTTCTTTTCTGGGTGCCAGAAATATTATTGAATAAAACCTTTTTCTCCTTTCAGACACAGGCACGTCTTGAATAGTACCCTGAGACAAGATGTCCTGAAGAACCTCTGGGAAAAAATAAGCTGTTCCTGAGGAGGCTGAGGAATGCCCAGAAAAGGAGGGTGGGAAATCCAGACCATGAAGTACCCTTGACGAATGACTGACAGAACCCAAGGATCCTGGGTGATCTGGAGCCAAATAGAAAGGTGAAGAGAAAGAGGAATGTGGCTGGGAATAGGTAGACAGTCAGACAGTACCTGGTTTGTCAGGAAAGAAAGGCTTAAGAATCCCTGCAGTCTGACCGGCCTTAGCAGAAGTCTCTTTTCTACCCGTTTTACCTTTAGAGGGATGGCGAGAATACCTACAAACAAAGGCTGGCTTAGAAGGGTAGTTCCACTGAAATTTAGGCACAGGAGAAACAAAGACATGCTTAAGTTCCTGTAAAGTCTTCCCTGTGTCCTGAAGAGACTTAGGTAAACTAGCAGTCACTTCACCAAACAAAAGAGTATTATCCAGAGGAGCATCCAGCAACCTAGCCTCAACATCATCGGGCAAAGGTTGAAGCCGAAGCCATGAATATCTCCTCAGAACTGAACCAGAAGCAGCAGCCCTTGAAGAGGCATCTGTTGCATCATAACTACATTTGTTAGAATGATGAACTACCTGACAGGAAGTCCCAAGCAAGGAAACAGCAAAAGATTTACCCTCAGAGTCTGGAAGATCAGAAAGAATCTGACAAGTCTGAGAAAGAAGAGCCAATACATACCTAGAGATATGGGTCTGATAATTAATAGCCCTAAAAGCTAGGGTAGATGAAGTATAACATTTCTTACCCAGCCTATCCACGGTCCTACTGTCCTTGTCAGAAGGCACTAACTTGGACGAAGGAAACAATTGAGATGGCTTATCAGAGGCTACAGTCACCACAGAGGAGTCAGCAGCAGGACATTTAAACAAAGAAGGAACAATCCTCAGGCACCCCATAAAACCTAACAGACTTCCTGGGAGCAGGGGGCGGGGAATCCAAGCTTTAGAGGGAGTGGAAAAAACATCCAATAAAGTAAGCAAGACAGGAGGAATGGCTGCAGGTTCAGAATATTCCATCTGCAGTAACTCATAGTATCTCTTATGGATATCCAAAACCTGGACACAATCCCACTTAAAAAAATTCCATCATCCTAGAGATTGTCTCCCCAAAGGAAATATCCTCAGAGGGATTATCTAGATTATGAGATTACTTCTCCTTAGACCCGTAGTCTAAAGGAGAAGGAATCTGGGTAGAATAAGCAAGGGAGGCATCATCAGAAACAACCTTAGTAGAATGCAATTCTCTGGGCCTTTTAGGGGAAGAGGCGAACCAAGGAGGCGCAGGAACTGAAACCCTTTGAGGAGGCCACAACAACAATAAAGCATTAAATAACCCCTGAGTAAAGGCCTGCCACTCACTTTGTAGATCCCTAGCAGCAGACAAAACATGGTTAGTTTTCTGTTTCTTTTTTAAAGGGACAGCTATCCTAGAAACCTGAGATGGCCCAGACTCAGGACGACATTACAAAATTGCAGTAGGAATCTCTTCAATAAAGAGAAACTGCAGAACCCCACTAGATGCCTTGGAAACAGTCCAATGTGGTTTCATCTGAATGCCCAAAATGGACATCTGCAAAGCCTCATCAGATGTGCTGCTGCCAGATCCTCACCAGCCTCCAACCCAGACGCGGTAGAAGAATCTGACAAAATAACCGGGTGAGCCTCCAGGTGTATAATAACTTCAGAAGAAACTGCTGGCAGAGGCTCGACAGTGGAAGATTCTGGTCTTACCTTATGCATCTTCTTCTTCCAAGACAGCTGACCCTCTGGGCAGGAAGGTCCATCCATAGTACTCGCAGCAAGAAGCTTAAGTCGCTGGTTCTCAAGGTACAAGGAAAGGGAAGAAAGCCTACTATGAAGAGTTATGGGGACAAATGTCTGACAAATTGAACAAGACGTATGGTCGTGAGCAGCACCAAGGCAAAAAAGACACTTATCGTGCCAGTCTTTATGGGGAATCAGTCTCCCACACTGGCATTTACCCTTCCTCGATGACATTAATCCCAAACAGCACAAAACAAAAAAAGTAACCAAAAACCCAACTGGGTACTTATTTGCAACGGTAAGGACTCCAGCAAACAGGAGTAAGCACAGAAAAGGCCACTGAAAAGGCCACAGAAATACCTCACAAAGAGGATTACCAGCCTGAAACAGATGCCCTATGCAGACCGTCTCAAAAAACTCCAGCTTTACTCTGTCGCATATAACCTACTCAGAGGCAATCTCTGCTTAACATACAAAGCTATGTCCAACCCAGAGCTGTTGGACATGCTCCTCTTAAAGAAATCCCAATCCCTCCGAGCTACATGCTCTACAGACCTAAATCTTGTCACCACAATAAACAGAACATGCTGGAGGGATAGATTCCTGTCCCAGAGACTTCTCATACTCTGGAACAAACTACCTATCTATATCAAACAAAGCTCCTCATTAGCAATCTTCAAGAAAAATCTTGATTGGATGGGAGATAGGAAATTTACCCCGGGGATCACTTCTGTGGCTCTGCTCGACAGTGGCATAGGAAAATAATTTTCTTGGGTGGCAAAAGCCAGGGTACCATTTGGTTATGCTTATATAGGCCCTAGGGCCAATAGCCTAGTACCTACCTATGAACCTATAAAAGCCAATAAACAGAAAAACGGTAAAAAACAAAAAGAGATGTATGCAACAGACCGGCAGTTAAAACAGTGTTTGGACTGGTGGCAAAGAAGTTCTGAGGACGGCACGCCTGAATGTCACCTTTATGTCCTACCTTACACAAGAAGTGCGTAGGTGATGTTCAGCATACGTTAAAGCAATGGTAGACTTTTGTAAATTGGCTGAAAGGAGGGCTTCACAGCAGGGAATCCCCATTTGTAAGGAATACTGCAGCAGTGAATGTAAGGACATCAATTGTTCTCATGGGTTTTTGTCTACTGTCTAATAACCTATACCTTTCAACTGTCCAGATTTTTACCTCAATTTTTTTATCTGTTCCTCATAAAATTTGTAGTTTTCTGGCAAAGCACTGAGAAGTAACCTCACTAAATAATGACAGACCTTTGAATTTCAGACTTCATGTCCATCATAAAATGCATGCTAACTCAAATTCTGGTTATTGTACCAAGTTTATAAGGGCAATATTTATAATGTGTCCTTATTTTTGTTCCTTTGTCCCTAATTACTATTGGCTCTGTCCAGATTTTTTGCAGTAAGAGGTTGAGAAGTATGATCTGTAGAATTTAAGTTTTAACAGATACAGTAAAAATATAGCTTCCAAAACATGAAAGGAAACTATGTTATTCTGATTTAAAATGTTTCACCTTTTATATACAGTTAACTGTGTTAGGATAATGGTTAAGGTGCTTGTCTGTTAAGCACAAGGTATAGGGATTTAAGCCTAACCTGGAACCAATGCCTTTGTGGAGATTTCATTTTTACCCTGTACCTCTGTGGGGGCTCCTCACATTGCCCAAAATACATGCTGAGACCCCCCCCCAAAAAAAAAAAAAATGAATAGAGTTGTTAGCAGCATCACAGCCTCTAAGACGATCAAAGTGGTGTAGACCAACCGCTTTAGGCATAATCTGCAATGTGCAGCATCCTCCAGGACAGGAGAACACAGATCACAGACTGATACTATATCAGGGCTAGCCGTCAATGAATTGGTTCTAGATGTTTTGGTCATGTTGACTAGTGTTGCCAAAAATGGGCATGGGTACTTACCAGTGATAAGTGGGTTTAGGATCTGACCTCTGCCAGGGAACCATACTTCCAGTTGGAGGGGTCTTGATGACTCTGTAAGCCACTGTGTGTCT
Source organism: Protopterus annectens (assembly GCF_019279795.1). Lineage (NCBI taxonomy): Eukaryota > Metazoa > Chordata > Ceratodontiformes > Protopteridae > Protopterus > Protopterus annectens. The sequence continues at coordinate 64,906,901 of NC_056743.1, read as the reverse complement.
GCCTTAAAACCCAATAGCCCTGGGTCAATAAGGCACATGCCACCTGATGTCTAGTTGCCCAGCCTGTGTTACCTGGAATAGCTCTACTTAGAAAAAGTTGGACATAAAACCTATCAAACTGCCAAATACAAACTAAGAATCACTACTTTCAATGACAGGGCACAGATTAGAAGTGTATGATGTCATGGTAAGGAAAAGGATGGACATTCTGTGTATCCTGGAGACAGGATGGATGGTAAGGAGAAGGATGGACATTCTGTGTATCCTGGAGACAGGATGGATGGTAAGGAGAAGGATGGACATTCTGTGTATCCAGGAGACAGGATGGATGGTAAGGCAAAGGATGGACATTCTGTGTATCCAGGAGACAGGATGGATGGTAAGGCGAAGGATGGACATTCTGTGTATCCAGGTGACAGGATGGATGGAAAGGAGAAGGATGGACATTCTGTGTATCCAGGAGACAAGATGGATGGTAAGGAGAAGGATGGACATTCTGTGTATCCAGGAGACAAGATGGATGGTAAGGAGAAGGATGGACATTCTGTGTATCCAGGAGACAGGATGGATGGTAAGAAGAAGGATGGACATTCTGTGTATCCAGGAGACAAGATGGATGGTAAGGAGAAGGATGGACATTCTGTGTATCCAGGAGACAAGATGGATGGTAAGGAGAAGGATGGAAGGGCACTGGAGCAGAACCACTCAGATTGTGATCCACAATGTACTATGGCGAGGGCAGACTAGAAATGTGTTGGATAGTATTCTGAAAACTGTGAGGGATAGACTTGTGACAATCAGACTCCAGTATGAAAACAAGGCAGTATTCATAATCTCAGCCTATATCCCACAACAGGGTTATGATGGTGAGGAAAAGAGTATTCAGACAACAGTTTCAGGATCTGTTAGGTAAAGCAGGACAATATCAATTGGTGTTGATAACTGAGGACATAAAAATGCTAATATTGAGACAGCCAGAATAGGATATGAGGATTGCCTGGGTCAGGCAACAGGAATAAAAAGGAGAGGCCATTCTAAAATTGTGTAATGAATAGCTTGATAGTGGCCAACACATGGTTCAGCAAGAGAGACAATCATATGATCATATTAAAGAGTGGCCAACATGGAACTCCGGTAGACCTCCTGCTGTTAAGGAAAGGGCACTGGGGTAGAATTAGTGATTGCAAAGTCATCCCCAGTGAAGCATTCAGCTTACAGCATACACCACTGGTTGCCACTATCACCTGAAAGTAGTGGTCAAAGAATGGTCTAAGGTTACAGAGACTAGACTGAAGACCTGGAAGGTGACTGGAGTAAAAGCATGAGTTCAATGAATAACTCAGGGCTCTAAAACCTCAGGAAGAACAGTAAACAGGTGGATCTGAAGAAGAATGGCAGCACCTGAAAACAGCATGTGTGAAGACTATAGACCAGATATGTGGCTGAGCCAGGTATGGGAATAAGGTACATAAGGAAAGCTAGTGGGGGAATGCAGAAGTACATAATGTTATCAAAAGAAAGAAGGTGTGAAGGAAAAAGAGGGAGATAGAATAGACATACTATGCTAAGAAAGAATTCTGATTGGCTAACAACAAGGCTAAGAGAGCAGTTGCAACAGCAAAGAACAAGGCATCAGAAGCACTATACCAGCTTCTGGAAAATTACTCAAAGAAACTCTATCAGGTTGCAAAGCAAAGACAGATAAAGATGGCCATCAGACACCATTCATAGGAGATGCCTGTGACAACCTGGTCACTACTTCACAGGACATCAAAAGCAGATAGAAGGAGGACTTCTAGCAATGTCTGAATGAAGAAACCTCACAGAAGCCATGGTGCCTCACATAGCCTATGATGAAAGAGGAAGTACAGTCAACCCTAGAAGTAAGAACAGCACTAAGGAAAATGAAGCCAGGGAAAGCAGCAGGCTCGGATGATTTCTCAGCTGATATGATCAAGATGTTGGGCAAGTTAGGGCAGAAATGACTCCTAAGGTTACTCTGAGCAGTATGGAGGGAAAGGATAAATAAGCATTGCTGTGCTAGTGTACAAGAACAAATGGGACATTCACAAGTGTGGGCAGTACAGAAGTATCCAACTCCTGTCACTGCATGAAAGTGCTGGAAGAAGTTATTGATGGATACATAGAGTAGTAGGAAATAAGATGGGAGATGAGCAGTTCAAGTTCAGATCGGGATGCAGGACAACTGACCCAATGTTTGCAGTGAGATAGTGGAAAATAAGGTATAGATGAGAAAAGAGTCTAACTGGGCATTCCTGTAGGCTTTCCTGGAGAAAACAAATGACAAGGTGCCAAGAAAGCTGATTCTGACAGTCCTGCAATAGTTCAAAGTCATGGAAACACTGGTAGAATTAGTGCGGGCTAAGTATAAGGACTCAGTGACACAGGTACAGACAGTGTTCAACTCAAAGAAATGTTCACAGTATGAGTGGGGGTGCAAACAGGTTCAGCTCAGAGCCCTCTGCTGTTTATACTAGTGATGGACTATATTAGCAAACAGGCTGGGGGGGGACAGACAAGGCAGTTGTCATGGCAGCAAATGGGGGTAATCAGAAGAAACTGAAAATTGAGATAGAAGGCAAAATAATGCAACAGGTTTACAGCTCAAAGTATCTTGGAGGGGTGGTTAAGAAGAAAGGACGTCTGAATGAGGATGCCAAAGCTAGAATCTGAGGGGGTGCAGTTAACTGGCACAGAGTCAAGGGTAGTGTATGACAGAATAATGCCAAAGAAGCTGAAAAGTACAATGTATGAATTAGCAGTGCAACAAATACTTCTGTATGGCACAGAAAGCAAGGCAGAGAGGTCAGAGAGGTGAAGAAACTAGAGGTGATGGAGATGAAGTGCCTGAGACAGGTGGTAGGATGCACACTGTGGGACAGATGAAGAAATGATGAGAGGGCAGAAGTCAAGAAGCACCAGTTGCAGAGAAGGTGACAGAAAACAGAATATGTTGGAGAGGATTTGGTAGAGACAGAAGGAAGGTATGAAGAAATGAGGTTGTCCAGCACAAAGAGGGCTTGATTATATGAAGGAAGACCTGTGACAAGCATGATTGTAGAAAAGGTAGGAGGGAGGCATTGAATCAAGAGTTGTGGCAACAGCTGATGCAACATCCTGATGCCATGTACAGAATAGGAAACTGGATTGATGACAATGACTATGATGAACTGTGTTTGTATCTTGAAAATGAATGATGAGAAGCTTGTACTGTGTGCACTTACATCTTTCAGTGCAAAGATAGCTGCCTTCATGCTGACTTGCAAAGGTACTTTCAGTGAACATAAATAATTGAAAAATGTATTCCAAAACACTGAACCTCAGAAAAACTATATTTTTATAGAGGCAAGCCCCCTCGGCACCCCCCATGAGGATAGACACACACCACACCCCGAAACATTTATACTCCAAAGTCACATAAAAGTGGAGAATGAGGCAAACACCACTATCAACAAAAGTAGTTTCAGTGAACACACTTCAGTCCTTTTAAGTTTGCTGAAACTACCTTCAGCAAATTGACATGACCATATTTATTTATTTGTTTGTTGACTGGGTATGTGGTCTGATCCAAAGACCTTTTCAGACTCACCCCAAGCCATAAGACAGCAACATACAAGGGCTAAAATGCTCTGACAGCAATTAGCATGCAACAATAAAATAATAGTGCATTGATCTCACTATCAAAATGAGTCAGGAAGGCTATACAGAAGATTAGAGAGGGTAGATCAACAGCAAGCAATCTCACTGAGTGTTGATTCATTGGTTGTATGCACACCTTGTCAGATATACATCGTTGTCGAGTATATATTCATTGAGGGTGTGTGCATATAGGGACATCTCTGTGGTAGGTCTGGTTCTTTCTTATATAGTAAGTACTTAGTTACTATATAAGACAGGTGTTCGGCCTACCAGATATATGTGTGGTAGGAGTTTGTTGAATTTTCTTATCCTTTATTCATTTATCCTTTTGTTAACTGGGTTAATGCCACTAGGCTAGTAGTGTCTTTTCAGGGGAGACCCAAGGTGGTATTCATACTACTAGGGAGAATTTGGCCAGGATATCAAGAACTTCCCCTAATCTTTTCAACAAGTGCTGTGGGATCTTTTACATCCACCTGAGCTTCCATCAACTCAAGCAGATGGGGCCTCAGTTTACCATCTCATCCAAAGAATAACATGCTCAGAAGTGCAGCCTTCCCCCCTTGTGCTGCACTGCAGTGTCAATCGATCTACCTGGTGTTGGTGTAAATGATCACAAGTGTATGATTTTGTGTGTACGGCATGTGTGTGTGTATTTGTGGCTGTGTGTGTGTGTCTGTGTGGTATGTGCAATGCAGCACTCTCATTATGTACTTGAGCAGCTTGCTTAGCTGATGTGCTTTTTTTCAACTAGCTGATTCTTAACTAGTCCAAAATCAAGATTTTAAACTTACTCAGTAGATCCAAAGTGTCTCTGATGCGTAACTTTAGTATTTACATTCCAGGACAGCACTTTAACATACAGACGGAGTATGCAGTTTATAGCTGCATTTTAGAAAAATTCACCAATAATACACAAATGATCATGTGTGCTGCCACTAGGTGTAAGAGGGGATCCGTACAGCTGATCACAAGAAATATGATTAATGCACGCCTGGATCCAGGTATTCAAAAGGAAGTGATAACTATTCTTACTCATGAGGTATGATGACTGGCTTAAGAATAACTAGTAAGAAAGTGCATTTGGCAAACCACCTGCATGGGAGTGCATAGGAGTGAAACCACCTGCCTGGGAGTGTGTAGGACTGAAACCACCTGCCTTGGGAGTGCAATGGAGTGAAACCACCTGCTTGGGAGTGCAATGGAGTGAAACCACCTATCTGGGAGTGGAATGGAGTGAAACCACCTACCTGAGAGTGCAGTGGAGTGAAACCACCTGCCTGGGAGTGTGTAGGAGTGAAACCATCAGCCTGGAATGTGTATGAGTGAAACCACCTGCCTGACAGTAAGTAGGAATGAAGATTTTGTTTAATGTAAATTTAATACATGGGCTTGAAATTGCATTATTCACAATTTTTAAGCTAACACCATATGGGGTCTGTGACGCCCGTGCCCTGGCCCAGCAATCAAGGAGCCTCAATCCTCACCATTAACACCACCTAGGGCATTTCATATATGAATAAAGGATAACAAATACACACAGTAAAGTACAATTTCCCTTAAGAGCACACAGAGATCACAGTCAGTCTAGGGCTGGTCGCTCCCTTGCTCTTCAGGTCCCCAGTAAAACTCCCCACTGGCACAGCTATAGGGTCCAGATCTCAGCCTAGCTGGGCAAGCTAATACCTGCAGCACCCTCTCTGTCCAACCAGTGCTTCGTGTCCCTGCCCAAGTAGCTGACACACACAAACTTTGAGATAAGAGTTTATACAACCACACTGACACTCCTGGGAAAGGCTGGCAGAGGTTCACCAGCTGTGCCCCTATTACCCAGACTATATGGTAGTACCACCTGCCACCACCCAGCTAATATTTATCAGCTACTCAAAGGTCCTTAAAAGGGTGTCCAATTATTACTGTGCATTATTATTATCCAATTGGTAGTATAACTAAACAGTCAAGGCTTATTAGAGTGACTTGGTACAGTAATCACTATAAATATGCAATGTACTCTAGAGCTTAAATTATCTCTACAAAAAACAGCCACAGTTGAGGGGTTTTAAAATATTTAATAATAAATAATAAAAAACACAAGACAATACTTCTTACTACACAGTGCTAGTCAAGAGTTCAGAGATCACAGAGAAATACTTAAAGTAATTCAGTAGTACAGTTCTGACATCACAGAAAAACACAGTCTAATCTTTCTAGTTCCTAGCTATTTCTAAAGGAAAACACAAGTCTAAGATAAACTTACATAAGGAAAACAGGCAGAGTGCTGATGAGTTGGATGGTCAAGACAAAAATGCTTAATCCTCTTTGGTTCTCTCTGTTTAAATTGAAATTGCAGTTCTGATTCACATTACATCATTCTTCACACTTTCCTGGGGTTCCCAAGCTACACATTACATCATTCTTCACACTTCCCTGGGTTCCCAGGCTAACAGAAACTGCGTTTACATTCTTAACTTCTCCTTTTGTTATCTTGCAGCTGGTTAGGAAACAGAGCAATAAAAATACATTTGCATATTTAAAACTAGCAATTGGTTAAAACAATAGCAAGAATTCCTTCATCTAGACCATTCGGCACCACTGTCTATACTTTGGTCAGTAGGGTGCACTGTTGTCACATTTATTTCCAGTTCCACATGTAACAGTATTTCTTTACATTTAAGACAACAACCCTGTAGTTTACATTCATATTTACAAATGACAGAATTATCTGCAAAATTCTATCTGGCTAGGCTGGCAGCCTTCATCTGTCTTTACCCACTCTTCACAGGGTCTATCTATGTGGGCATCTGATATTAAAAAATGGACTATAACATATTATGCAATTGCTTATTTATTAATCACAGAGTGTATTTACTTCACAAAAGTTTGCAGCTTAGGCAATATTGTTATGTCTAAATGAAATGCACTGCAGTTCCTAGGAGGTGTGAAAGAGGAGAGAAATGTTTTGAACCAACATCCTGTGGAAAGTGAGTTGTCCTCACAGGTACCATGACTGGATCAAGGGGGGGGGGCTCCATGCATGGAGGAGAGAAGGTACAGCTCATGCCAAGATGGCACCCTTTCTCCACGTAGGGGTCACTCTGTGACACTGTACACAGCAGATGTCACCACAACATGGGTAGTCCCATCCATAGTTGCTCCCTCATAGCAAGGGTGAGGATATATGCTCAGCAAGGCCAAGTATCACACTTGTCCCCACTGCTTCTGCCAATCATGTCTCTCCATCTCCCAACTTCTCTGGAGGTGGAGGGGGAGCATGGGCTAGGGGCATCACTGGACAAGGGTAGCAGGGCAGTACAAGACTGACTGCTGTACTGATGGAAACCCCTCCATGGCTGACAGTGGGGAGCTGCCAGGCTCATACTGGGAGTTATGGGCCTGATCCCTCCAGCCTCAGCTAGAGAAGTGCCAGGAAAGTGAGAGAGACAGAAGATGAAAGGCATCCATGGTATGTAACTTATGAGAAGGCATGCAATGAATTTTTTGAGTATAATAAAGAATTCAAAACCTGGCAGTTTGAGTTACTTTCAAAGTGTGAGTTTCAGTGGTTCAGAAATATGAATCAGAATATTAGTCAGTCAGTGAAAAGCTGAATATACAGATGTGTTCTTTTAAAGGTGACAAGGATATGAGCGAGTATAATTTGTTGAGTCAAACTTGAAGTCTGAGGACACTGGCTTCTGGGGAAGGGGAAGTAACTGGGAGCATATATTCTACTGAGAGGGTAAACCCCTGTCCTTAACACATTTACTTACATTTATAAAACTGCAGGTAATGAGGTTGTTAAAATATGTATATGTCACACTGTTCACACCATATAGATATTTTTAATCAGCATTATTAGTGTGTCATTAAAGGATTATCTATGCACTTAGTGCACCTTCATTCTTGTGGCGACATCAAAGCTACTAAAATTTCCTAAACCCTGCTGCATTTATGTTCCTTGCTAAAAACTAGAAGTTCACACAATGTACATGCAAAAGATGCAAATATAAGCTTTCCTAAAACACCCTAGTCCAACTGAAGGGAGCCCAATAAACCCAAATCTATATTTACTTAAAAAAGTCACAAAACTAATAAAGTAAAACATGGGCAAGAATTCAGGAATGCTGCTTTCATGATTGTGGCCAAGCCAACACTATTTACATTGTGTGTGCGAACAGCCTAAGTGCTTATTAGCCATGCACGCACTCACGCAGTTGTGTGTAATGAGCAGCATCTCATAGTGGCTGCAATACATACCTGTGGCCAGATAGTAGAAGTGCACCTCATGGTTGGTTTAAAGAATGTACAGCTAAGGTAAACGTGCAATGTGCACAGTCACCTCTTTTAGTCATTTTGAGTATGCACTCACAGGCAGGAAAATGACGTTGACAATGCAGATGTAATATACAACAATATAAATGCACAGCAATGTTCCAAGAGAAAATGTTGAACGGCTAAGGATGGTAGCAACAGATATCACAGAGATGAACAGAAAATTGCAAAGGGAGCTGCTCAGCAAATCAGGGCTGCAAAATACAATGGAGAAGGGGGTGTGACAATACTGGAATGTAGAATAATGTGAAACTTAGGAGAGGTGGGATGCTGCAAAGTAACATAGTGATATACCGACCTGCACCAGTCCTAACAACATGAGAGTGTGAGCAGTGGACCTGCACTATAATATGATACCCTCAGATGAGTCAATTCATTAATTCAGTCTATGTACCACTATGGTTTCAGATCCCTGGCAAAGGAAGCCACTGAAGTAGTCAGGCTAAAAATGGAGTTGTAAAATATAAGTATCAGAGAAATTTAGCATATTTACAGACATATATCAATAAAGGAAAGATATCCCTCACATGAATTGATGTATTTCCTAATAGTGATATTATGTATAGCAGTTTATTAGCAATGGGTTGTCAGATTGAAATGTGTCATAAAAACACACATATAAGGGAAATGCAGCACACTGGCAAATTGAAAGCAAGATAGACCTCAAGGGATTTGAACCTAGGCATATTCTGTATACCAGTACATTAGTAAAGGGAGCCACTGAAGCAGTCAGACTAACTGGGGGTCATAAAACACACACATGTCAGGGAAGTGCACCACATTTGTCAGACTGACAAAGGACATTGTAAAACAATATTCAATCCCCTGGAGATTTTAATCCTCTACCCCTGCTTTGATACAGTACAAATCATATAATTAATACACTGAGCCATCAAAGCAGTTAGAATAAAGGTGTTAGCTTTACTTTATTTCACATTTACATACTAATGTGCAGCAATGCCTAGCTCATTTGCATGACCAGTGGCAAGACAGTAGCTCATACCAAGGATTTGACTCAATTTTTGCCACTAGATGAGAATAGTTATGTCTTGTACATTTCTATCGACATTGCTTTCTGTAACACATCATACAATGTATGATGGCAGAAAGATTATTTCTTTTTTTATAAGACCTTTTTGGACATCTGTGTGTGTGTTTTGTGTGTGTGTGTGTTTTGTGTGTGTTTGTGTGTTTTGTGTGTGTGTGTGTGTGTATTTTGTGTATGTGTGTTTTGTGTGTGTGTGTTTTGTGTGTGTGTATGTGTGTTTTGTGTGTGTGTGTTGTGTATGTGTGTTTTGTGTGTGTGTTGTTGTGTATGTGTGTTTTGTGTGTGTGTGTGTTTTGTGTATGTGTGTTTTGTGTGTGTGGGTGTGTTGTGTATGAGTGTTTTGTGTGTGTTGTGTTTGTCTAATTTTTGACCAGATTAAAGGATGGAAATGGGAGTATACGACAGCGATAAAAAGGAGAATCAAGCAGATTATCGAACACAAATAAAGACGGAGCAGGATGGAGGTAAGATAGATGCATATCTCTCGCATCTTATCTCAATAATCCTGGATAATTGCAATAGTTTTAATTATTTCATGACTAAAATCCTAGATTAGTCAGAAATCTTTTATGGTGTACAACATTTGACATTAGTCAAATATCTGGGAAGTTGAAATGTATGTGTGGGAGGATATTTTGTGGGCAGGTGCACTTTATTTTTTTATCTATTCATTTAGTCTGGGGAAGAAAGTAAGGAAGTCAGAGGTGGGTAAGAGAGAAAGGATAGGTAGAAGGGAACAACACATGACTGTCAGGGTGTGGGGTAACACAAAGAGGGAGAAGGAACACAATAGAGAATGAGACAACAGACAAATAGAAGGAAGACCATAGTGATAGGAAGATTGTATAACATAGATGGGTGGGCATAGATACTTATCTGACCTCCTCCCTTGTGTGTGTGCAAGTGTGCGAGTGCAAGCAACTTGGTAGGGGGCTGTGTGTGTGTGTGTGTGTGTGTGTGTGTGTGTGTGTGTGTGTGTGTGTGTGTGTGTGTGTGTGTGTGTGCATGCACGCATGCGAGTGTGTATATCAGGGTGAGCTAGAGTATCTGGCATACATCTACACACCCGTAGAATACTGTGCAGAGTCAACATCATTGTCTGAGGGGACCACTATCCACCAGGGATAACATGAATACAGTAAATAAAACAGTATGGAGTTTGGGGAGTGGGGGAGCACTAGGGGATTGGGGGGGACACCAGACACCACTGATACTACTTCTGTGTCTTAACATCACTTACAGCTGTACAGGAATTGGGGGTGGGGAGAACACCAGACATCAAGAATACTACTCTTGTGCCATAATGGCACTTCAAACAGTATAGTAATCGGGGGGGAGGGTACCACAAGATACCAGGGGTTACTCTACAGTCATGAGCTGTGAAGGCACTTAAATGGGTGGTGGGAATAACCACTAGACTCCAGGGACCCAGGGATATGACATGGCACTGCAATCTATGGTGATGGTCTAGGGCTAGAAAAGGAGACACTGGGGGTGTTCAGTCATCTCATGGACAGGAAAGAGGACAGAGAGGTGACTGTGTGTGTGTGTGTGTGTGTGTGTGTGTGTGTGTGTGTGTGTGTGTGTGTGTGTGTGTGTGTGTGTGTGAGACTGGGGGAGGGAAGTTCTGCTGTTGCATGATGTGGACGCCACAGTCACCTATCTCAGGAAGTGCTGATCTGCACGTTATGATAGGTAGCCAGATGTAGACACCTACAAATTAGCCCATAATCAGGTCTTACCCTGTTGTGGCTAATTTGTCCTTGAATCAGAAAATATTGCATCATGACCACAGGGTCTTTTGACCATGGGCCACACCGTATGCTCAAGAGAAGTTAATGAATCCAGGGGGTTATTCATTCAGAAAACAATACTGCTCATGTAAACCAATCCTTGAGTAATGGAATTTGTTCTTATTTGAATCAAAAGTGTAATGTACAAGAATATAAAATAAAATAAAATAAAATAAAACATTGACTGCAACTAGATCATTAGAAAACAAAATTATCAGCAAAATAGACTCAATTCTAACTGCCTAAACTAATTGAAAACTAACTTACTAGAGTATGACTAGTTATAAAACTAAGAAATTCTAATATAGACCTCACCATAGTACTAGACTACATTAAGAAAATCAACTGATATTACATAAAAAAATGATTAAAAATGACCTCATCACTATCATAAAAATCTAGTCAAACCACGTAAATCCCTACTCAGAAGAAACTTAAGCAATTAATGTACCCCATTGAACTTAATAGGAAACACTACTCTAACACACAAAATCACTTAAAAAAGGATAGATGGTATATGTAGGGGTTTGGGGGGGGGGGGGTGTGATACATGAACTATCTTTTTTTTTTAATTCATTTGTGGCTCCGTGTTGCTGACCATCACTTGCTCCCAGGGACTCTCTTCATTCATCAAATATACTGACCCTGAGTAGCCTCCCTTGGACTAATTCTAACCCATAGGCTGGTGTGGAGATTCAGGTACCATACTGTTTCTAAGGAGTGTTTAACTCCTACTTACCACGCCTTGTGCCATCCACTGACTCCCTTGGTGAGTTATGTAATGGATGTCAGCACTGTACCTCTCCTGACAGCTGCAAGGTGCTGATTTCAGCAGACCCATAACCACCCCATGGTAAAACCTTGCAGTTGTCTCCACCAGGGAGCCCAATTGTGCATGCGCACCCCCCCCCCCATGGGCATGCTCATTCTCCTCACTACCTGAGCCAAGTGCTCAGCGAGTATTCAAACTCACATTGCTTGGGCTGTAGTCAGTTCTCTGTCCCTCTGCACCACTGTTGCAGGTACCATCATGAACTAGTTTGTACTGTAGCATTAGGGAATTTGCAGAATGGTCACCACTGATCACAATACTGATTCCCAAAATCAAGGAACTGTACCAATGAAGGTATGATAATTCATATATCACAACCCAAACCCCCCCCATCCATTCTATATGTATTAACTAATTGCTTCATCTACTCACATATAAGGTGCAGATATAGTTTATTTGTGCATTTGGAAAAATGCCAAAAATATGCCAATGGTTTTGGAATAGCTCAGTTAGTAGACCATATATATTTAATTAGGCAAAAATTGTGAAAGGTTAGAGTTCAGTTGAACTGATAAAGGGTCACTCCTAGTGACACCAGATTGAGGACTTTATTACCATACTGCCCAGCCGAAGAACCAGAGAAAATTGTTCATCACTTGTCAGTTAGGTGCCTGTCTGAATTTCTGTTACTGGAAAGAATCATACAGAGAATCATTACTTTGACTTGTCAAATTCTGCTTGATACTGTATAGTCAAATGATCGTATAGTCAGCAAAATAATTAATTCACCTTTGCCAGCACTTTTGCACAGGTAAGATAGGTGAATACTAGGTTAACTTCCCTGAAGGGCAATTTTAAATATAGCCAATATCCCAAGGTCAGAATCAAACCCAGTACTTTGTGTCTACGAGGTGAAGACCTTAACCATTATACCAAACTACCCACCCTAGAAGTTTTACTTGTATCAAGATTATATCACCAAAGTTAGGACTCAGACCTAGAATCCCTGGCTTAGTAGGCTAATGCCTTTTCCATTAGATGTCTGGGGCTCTAATGGAAAGCATCATTTTTCCCCTCCCTTTCCCCCTGTCTAAGTCACAGATATCAGGCTCCATCTTGTAGAAATTCTTAAATTTTGACTCTCTGACATACTGGTTTTAATTTTAATGGTTTGACTTTGAATGCAATAGCTATAAATACAATAATTTTATGTTAGATGATATGAAACCCAGCCTAAAGTACACACTTTTTTCCAGTGCAAACTGCCCTATTCCCCACTTTGACTACCCCCTAACTCTCTAAGCTTATCACCCTCCTATGATGGCTACTGCTGCTTACATTTACATGTATCTAACCTGAGTGATCGGCTCATTGTAATTACTGCTTAGTATTTATCCTGCAGCGCCTCTCATTACCCTTCTAAACAATCATGACCAGTCATTAAATCAGTGTAGTGCCTGGAGTGCTGAAATTACACACCATTGATATCAGACAGAAAGGGGTTTAAATAACTTCACTGAATTTTCAAAAACTAGAAATTCATATGGTTGAGACCATATGATGGAGTTTCCAAAAACCTGAAATAAAAAAAAGGTGGTTCTGTGCAGACTGCAGTACAGTGGGGAGTGGGAAATTTACCTTTCTCCCACTGCAGTGCAATCTCAGAATTGGTGTATATAATTTGTAGGGGATGTGGGTGCAGGGGGGGCTTGCCCTTGTATAAAAACAAAGATTATTTTTAGAGTTTTCGGAAACTCGATCATATGATCTTGACCATATGAATTTCGAAAACTTAGTGACGTCATATAAACCCCCCACAAAAGACAAGTTTGTTAAGCACCTTTCTGATACCCACTTCAACCATATAGTTTTGCCTTGTAGGTGCTTTCAAACAGTGTGACAACATGTGAAGAGGTTTTTTGAGTACTGACTTTGAGAGGTAGAATTTCATGATTGGTAGTATAGAAAGCCTTGGATAGGTCATAACCAAGAAAACAAAACCAAGATGACCACCAAGGCTGACGCTTCCAAGCGTTTTCAGGTAGCGAACTACCCAAATAACTAATCACAAAGTCACAATTTATATATCATCTCAATAACTAAAACTATTAAGCAATCAATTGATTAAGCAATCAATTAAACAATAAAATCATTAAATTAAGCTGGATTAAAACAAAATAAAACAGTCACCACTTTTAAGACTTTTTAACTTTTCTATTGTGTCTCGCTGCCATCTCAGGTTTTATACAGACAGCAACGTTTAATCCTGGAAATGTGCTTGAAGTTTCAAAATCCATTTTAGTTCAAGCCTTTCTAAGAAATTATTCATGTTACCCTTCCTAATATTGCTTCGTGAAGGCTGCAAAACCATGAAGCTGAAAGTGTGCGTTTTATATTCAACAATGTGTTTTGCTAGCGCATTCTGTAAATTACTATTTTTAATGTCATAGAGGTGACCATAAATCCTATCTCTTAAACATTTCATTGTCTTTCCTATATAAAAACAATTGCAGTCATTGCAATTAGCTAAATATACTAACTTCTGAGTTTGGCAAGTCGCATGAAATCTAGGTATAAATTCATAATTCATGTTAGGATGTTTAAAGTATTGAGACTTTGTGATAGTGTCACACATCCTGCAATTCATACAAGGGAAGGTGCCCAAGGGCAACTTCTCTAAGAATTTTCCACATTTATCCTTACAAAGCAATTGTTTAAGTTTTTATTGTTACAACAGGTGAAGCTAGGTGCCTCTCCTATAACATCAACAGTGGCCCTATCTACCATTAGCAAATGTCAATTACGTTCAACTAAGGCTCGCATGAGTGAATTATCATTAGTGTATTTTGTAATGAAACAATCCTTTTTGTCTCTTTTATTTCTAACGGCTCTGACAGTTCCATCTGTGGAACAATCACGAGAGACAGTTGTAAACACATCCTCTCTAATAGTTCTTACCATTGTGCCAGCATAGCCCTCATCACTAAATAGGGATTCTAATGTATCAGCCTCAAGATATTGGTCATCCTCATCCCTAGAAATTCTCTTAACTCTGTTAAACTGTCCCTTAACAATGGTGGAAAAAACATGATGAAGATGCATGCTGCTAAAATCAAGCAGACTGTTTTTCAAACAAGGTTTATGAAAAAGGGAAGTCAGTGGACCACCCATGTTACCTTTTTGAACAGTAACATCTAGAAAATCAATCTTATCAGCAGACATTGTCATCGTAAACCTTAAAAAACGTGTTGTAGATTGTAAATAAGTGATAAACTCTGTCAAGAGATTAATTCCCCCATCCCACAGTAAAAAGATGTCATCCACAAAATGTCTATATAACCTAATGTGTGGATTATAAGCACTGTTAAACACATGCTGCGTCTCCCAATAATGAACAACTAGGTTTGCATACGAATTCGCACATGGGGTGCCCATAGCTACACCCCATTGCTGTAAGAACAAATCCTGTGCATATAGAAAAACATTATTGGTTAGTATCAGATCCAATAGCATACATACCAACACTACCTGGTCATTCACCATATGGCATGCATTTAAAAAATGTCTAACTGCTTCAATGCCATAATCATTGGGGACGGAGGTAAATAAACTCTTCATATCAAGTGTCACAAGTAAACAATCATTGATAGCATCATCATTCCTAAAAGTATCTAAATCATCCAGGAATTGCATAGTATCCCTTAGAACAGTAGGAATGTCCCATACCAAGGCTCCCAGTACACTCTCAACATAGATAGAGTTTCAGTGGCCCACCCATCTCCAGAGACAATCAGTCTCATGGGAGGGGGGGGGGTTGTAAAGATTTGTGTATTTTCGGAAGGCCCTTGATACAGGGGATAATAGGATGATCAACACTTAAGTAGGGATATAGAGATTCATCTATCTGCCTACACATGAGTAAGTCATATAGAGTATCGCTGATATTCAAAGTTATAGCTTCATATTGTGAATCATCAATCAATTTATAAGTCACATCATTAAGCATATCACCCATGGCTACATTGTAATCACTACTGTTTAACAGCACCACGGCCCCACCCTTATCATCTGGTCTAATGGTGACATATACATTATTTTGTAATAATTGTAAGGCATGTCTCTCATCTGAATTAATGTTAAAGAAGTCATGCTTATGTTCCTTGCAAAGAGTCTCATAAAAGTCTTTTTCACATATTTTTACAAACATTTCAACATGTGGTGGCAGTATAGGATTGAACAAACTATTACTTTTAAAACTATTAACTTTTAGTGGAGCATCCTTAAACATAAGTTTAAGGGCAACATTACGTGCAAACAACCTCAAATCAGTCAATAAATCACATATATTTGTTCCAATGGATGGAATAAAGGTCAAACCTTTGTTCAGAAGTGAAAGTTCAGCATCATAGATCATAACTAAGATGTGTTTTTGGCATGGATTCAAAAATACACTTCTCAAGCTTCACTCTCAAGTTGAATTTTCTGGGCATCCATGTCTCAAACACATAATATCTTAATTACGATTGGAGACCCAGTCATAATCCTGTACATCTCTTCCTCATCTCAAACATTTTCAGACCACCAAAGGTGCACCTAAAGTTTTTCAGTATAGTGCTCTGTTTTACACAAACATATGTACTCTAAACCAGATAAGCTGTTGCATAGGACATTACACTTTTCAACAATTAAAACTCTTCTTGTCACATAGCCATACACACTTTCTCAGCTGCATTCTTAGCATTCAGTAACAACTCACTTGCTGTTATCAGGGGATACACATCCCAGTGATGGCCCTGACAACACTACAATCTGTCACTCTGGAGTCTGTAGGAATCTCTGTCCTTTCGGTTAAAAAACACAAAAAGAAAAATCTAGCAAAGCTAGACTTTCGACTGTGTGATACCTTAAACCTCTTGTATCAGAGGCAATATGGGATATATGCAAATTACCCCTTACGGATATCAGGTGTTTCAGCCAAATGGCAGTTCTGAATGTCCATGACTTTTTCTTTTACTTTTAAGTCTATTTATGGACAATTTCAGGCCAATAAAGTCAAACCCCTCTAGCTGTGGACATGCATGTTTCTGCCTTCTTATGGCATTATCAGCACAGCATATGACATCTGTCCTTTCAAAAATGCCCCAAAGTTGTGCATAGAAGGCAGACATCTGAGAATCAATTTACCACGCAGCTTGATAATAACTTTAGGCTCTGACTGTGCTTACAGTAACTGAAACATGGTTTTGCTTACACAGGCTAATAATGGTATCCTATCTCATGTTATAATATTCTGCACCAAGACGTAACTGCCCTGCTGTCTTCACCCTCTCCAGCTAACTACAACACTGAACAGGGACTCTGTACTCATTTCTATAACACTTAACATTTCAATCAATTACTATCAACAGTATTTATACATCCCTTGTTGTTATTTACTATATTCCCAAAGATACTTTCTCCTGACATGAAAATAACATCAAATCCTAAATGCTCGCACTAGGAAACTTCATCACTAACTAAAGCATATCAGACAATATCCACATTCTGCACTGTTGCTAGGAGTCTATCAAGATCCAGCTATTCCAATGATAAGTCCTGTACAGAGCCAGTTGACCTGTTTAACTAATGTAAGGTTCTGAACAGAACGAGCAACCTTCTTCTAGTGAGAAAAAAAAATGTAACTCAAGTTTTTCTTGCATGCATCATTCACTATAGAAACTACCTAGAAATTGTTAATCTTGCTTATGTATGTCTATTTGTATTATTGTATGTTGTTGTGTCTTTCGGCTTTTCCCGGTTAGGGGTCGACACAGCGGAACTCCGGTCCGCTAATGATTGGCAGTAGATTTTTACGTGCCGAGTTGCCGGCCCTGACGCACAACCTTCAACAAAGGTACGCCCATTCACGCATGTCTCCACACAGAAGACGCTCTAGCTGAGAATCGAATAGGATGTCTTACTGTGAGGCGACAACGCTACTGCAGCACCACCACTGCAGTTTTTGTATTATTGTATTTGTATTATTGTATGTATACAATCTTATTGTTATGTGGAGCTTTTCTCCCCAGGCCTCCACTGAAAATGGATCTGTGTCCAGTTGGACTTCCACGGTTAACAAATGTAAAATAAAATAAAACTGCGGCCTCACGACTCTATTTGAGAAGTATTGTATTGTCAAAGTCACTGGTAGGAACAACATCTCTGACTGGATCTTTGCCTCCCATAATAACAACAGAAGGGCACATGGTTTCATATCAGATGCTTCAATGACTAAGTACTAATTTTTCCCTGCTTTTATATTTTTTGGTGAATACTAGGCTAAATACCCTGAAAGGTTATTTTAAGCCTAGCCAATAACATGAGGTCAGAATTAAGAGACAAGCTCTGTACCTTGTGTTTATGAAATGAAGACTTTTAACCATTATGACAAGCACATCATACCCCCACACA